>NW_027254805.1:0-170738 GCF_044704955.1 Pristiophorus japonicus | reverse complement strand
GCTATGTGGAATGATGTGTGGAATGAGGTGTGAAATGACGTTTGGAATGATGTGTTGAATGAAGTGTGGAATGTTTTGTGGAATGATGTGTGCAATGAGTTTTGGAATGAGGTGTGGAATGATATTTGGAATGCTTTGTGGAATGATGTGTGGTATGATGTGTTGAATGAGGTGTGGATTGATGTGTGGAATGATGTATGTAATGATGTGTTGCATGCTGTGTGGAATGGTGCGTGGAATGATGTGTGGAATGAGTTGTGGATTTATATTTGGAATGATGAATTGAATGATGTGTGGAATGAGGTGAGTAATGATGTATGGACTGATGTGTGGGATGATGTGTGGAATCATATCAGGAATGATGTGTGGATTGATGTGTGGAATGATGTGTGAATGAGTTGTGGAATGAGGTGTGGAATGATGTGTGGAATGATGTGCGGAATGATGTGTAGAATTAAGTGTGGAATGATCTGTTGAATGATGTTTGGAATGTTTTGTGGAATTAATTGTGGAATGAGGTGCGTAATGTGGTGTAGAATGATGTGTGGAATGATGTGTGGAATGATGTTTGCAAAGATTTGTGGAATGAAGTGTGGAATGATATGTGGAATGAGGTGTGGAAGGCGATGTGGAATAAGGTGTGGAATGAAGTGTGGAAAGATTTGTGGAATGATGGCTGGAATGTTGTTTGGCAAGATGTGTGGAATGATGTGTGGAACGAGGTGTGGAATGAGGTGTGGAATGATATGTGGAATGATGTGTGGAATGAGTGGTGGAATGATGCGTGGAATGATGTGTGGAATGATATGAGGAATGATGTCTTCAATGATGTGTGGAATGATGTGTGGAATGAGGTGAGGAATGATGTGTGGAATGAAGTGTGGTAAGATGTGTGGAAAGATGTGTGGAATGATGTGTGGAATGATATGTGGAATGAAGAGTGGATGATATTTGGAATGTTGTTTGGAATGATGTGTGGATTGATGTGTGTCATGATGTGAGGAATGTTATGTGGAATGATGTATTGAATAATGTTTGGAATATTGTGTGGAATGAGGTGAGGAACGATGTGTGGAATGATGTGTGGAATGCTGTGTGGAATGATGTGTGAAATGATGTGTGGAATGATGTCTGGAATGATGTGTGGAAGGATATGTGGAATGATGTATTGAATAATGTGTGGAATGATGTGTGCAATGAGGTGAGGAACGATGTGTGGAATGATGTGCGCAATGATGTGTGGAATGAGGTGAGGAATAATTTGTGGAATGATGTGTGGAATGTTATGTGGAATGTGATGTGGAATGATGTTTGGAATGATGTGTGGAATGATGTGTCGAATGATATCTGCAATGATTTGTGGAATGATGTGTCGATTGATATCTGGAAAGATGTTTGGAATGATGTATGGAATGACGTGTGGAATGATTTGTGGAATGATGTGTGGAATGAGATGTGGAATGCGGTATGGACTGGTGTGTGGAATGATGTGTGGAATGATGTGTGGAATGTTGTGGAATGTTGTTTGGAATGATGTGTGGAATGATGTGTGGAATGAGTTGTGGAATCATGTGTGGAATGATGTGTGGAATGAGGTGTGGAATGACATGTGGAATGAAGTGTAGAATGATGTGTGGAATCATGTGTGGAATGATGTGTGGAATGATGTGTGGAATGATGTGTGGAATGAGGTTTGGAATGATGTTTGGAATGATGTGTGGAATGATGTATGCAATGATGTTTTGAATTATGTGTGGAATGAGGTGTGGAATGTAGTGTGGAATGATGCGTGGAATGATGTGTGGAATGATCTGTGGAATGATGTGTGGAATGATTTGAGGAATGAGGTGAGTAATGATGTATGGAATCATGTGTGGAATGAGGTGTGGAATGATGTGTGGAATGAGGTGTGGAACGATGTGTGGAATGTTGTATGGAATGTCTTGTGCAATGATGTATGGAATGATGTGTGAAATGTTATGTGGAATGATGTGTGGAATGATGTGTGGAATGATATGTGGAATGCTGTGTGGAATGATGTGTGGAATGATGCGTGGAATGATATGTTGAATGAGGTGTGGAACGATGTTTGGAATGATGTGTGGAATGATATGTGGAATGATGCGTGGAATGATATGTGGAATGAGGTGTGGTATGATGTGTGGAAAGAGGTGTTGAATAATGTGTGGAATGATGTGTGAAATGCTATGTGGAATGATGTGTGGAATGAGGTGTGAAATGACCTGTGGAATAATGTGTTGAATGAAGTGTGGAATGTTTTGTGGAATGATGTGTGGAATGAGCTGTGGATTTATATTTGGAATGATGCATTGAATGACGTGTGGAATGAGGCGAGTAATGATGTATGGAATGATGTGTGGGATGATGTGTGGAATCATATGAGGGATGATGTGTGGATTGATGTGTGGTATGATGTGTTGAATGAGGTGTGGATTGATGTTTGGAATGATGTATTTAATGATGTGTTGTATGCTGTGTGGAATGCTGCGTGGAATGATGTGTGGAATGAGCTGTGGATTTATATTTGGAATGATGCATTGAATGACGTGTGGAATGAGGCGAGTAATGATGTATGGAATGATGTGTGGGATGATGTGTGGAATCGTATGAGGGATGATGTGTGGATTGATGTGTGGAATGAGGTGATGAATGATTTGTGGAATGATGTGTGGAATGTTATGTGGAATGTGATGTGGAATGATGTTTGGAATGTGTGGAATTAGTTGTGGAATGAAGTGCGTAATGTGGTGTAGAATGATGTGTGGAATGATGTGTGGAATGATGTTTGCAATGATTTGTGGAATGATGTGTAGAATGATATGTGGAATGAGGTGTGGAAGGAGATTTGGAATGAGGTGTGGAATGAAGTGTGGAACGATGTGTGGAATGATAGCTGGAATGTTGTATGGTAAGATGTGTGGAATGATGTGTGGAACGAGGTGTGGAATGAGGTGTGGAATGATATGTGGAATGATGTGTGGAATGAGTGGTGGAATGATGCGTGGAATGATGTGTGGAATGATATGCGGAATGATGTCTTCAATGATGTGTGGAATGATGTGTGGAATGAGGTGAGGAATGATGTGTGGAATGAAGTGTGGTAAGATGTGTGGAAAGATGTGTGGAATGCTGTGTGGAATGATATGTGGAATGAAGAGTGGATGATATTTGGAATGTTGTTTGGAATGATGTGTGGATTGATGTGTGTAATGATGTGTGGAATGTTATGTGGAATGATGTATTGAATGATGTTTGGAATGATGTGTGGAATGAGGTGACGAACGATGTGTGGAATGAAGTGTGGAATGATGTGTGGAATGCTGTGTGGAATGATGTGTGAAATGATGTGTGGAGTGATATGTGGAATGATATGTGGAATGATGTATTGAATGATGTGCGCAATGATGTGTGGAATGATGTGTGGAATGTTATGTGGAATGTGATGTGGAATGATGTTTGGAATGATGTGTGGAATGATGTGTCGAATGATATCTGCAATGATTTGTGGAATGATGTGTCGATTGATATCTGGAAAGATGTTTGGAATGATGTATGGAATGACGTGTGGAATGATTTGTGGAATGATGTGTGGAATGAGATGTGGAATGCGGTATGGACTGGTGTGTGGAATGATGTGTGGAATGATGTGTGGAATGTTGTGGAATGATGTGTGGAATGATGCGTGGAATGATGTGTTGAATGTTGTTTGGAATGATGTGTGGAATGATGTGTGGAATGATGTGTGGAATCACGTGTGGAATGATTTGTAGAATGACGTGTGGAATGATGTGTGGAAAGAGGTGTGGAATGAGGTGTGGAACGATATGTGGAATGATGTGTGGAATGATGTGTGGAATGATGTGTGGAATGATGTATGGAATGACGCGGAAAATGAAATGAGGAATGGTGTGTGGAATGATGTGTCGAATGATGTGTCGAATGATGTGTGCAATGAAGTGTGGAATGTTGTGTGGAAAGATCTCTTTAATGATGTATGGAATGATGTTTGGAATGAGGTGTGGAATGATGTTTGGAATGATGTGTTGAATGAAGTGTGGAATGTTTTGTGGAATGATGTGTGCAATGAGTTGTGGAATGAGGTGTGGAATGTTATGTGGAATGAGGTGTGGAATGATGTGTGGAATGATGTGTGAAATGCTATGTGGAATGATGTGTGGAATGAGGTGTGAGATTACGTGTGGAATGATGTGTTGAATGAAGTGTGGAATGTCTTGTGGAATGATGTGTGCAATGAGTTGTGGAATGAGGAGTGGAATGATATTTGGAATGCTTTGTGGAATGATGTGTGGTATGATGTGTGGAATGATGTGTGGAATGTTGTGTGGAAAGACCTCTTTAATGATGTGTGGAACGAGGTGTGAAATGAGTTGTGGAATGATGTGTGAATGAGTTGTGGAATTAGGTGTGGAATGATGTGTGGAATGATGTTTGGAATGAGGTGTGGAATGATGTTTGGAATGATGTTTGGAATGATGTGTGGAATGATATGTGGAATGATGCGTGGAATGATATGTGGAATGACGTGTGGTATGATGTGTGGAAAGAGGTGTTGAATGATGTGTGGAATGATGTGTGGAATGCAATGTGGAATGATGTGTGGAATGAGGTGTGGAATGATGTGTGGAAAGAGGTGTGGAATGAGGTGTGGAACGATATGTGGAACGATGTGTGGAATGATGTGTGGAATGATGTATGGAATGACGCGGAAAATGAAATGAGGAATGGAGTGTGGAATGATGTGTCGAATGATGTGTCGAATGATGTGTGCAATGAAGTGTGGAATGTTGTGTGGAAAGATCTCTTTAATGATGTATGGAATGATGTTTGGAATGAGGTGTGGAATGATGTTTGGAATGATGTGTTGAATGAAGTGTGGAATGTTTTGTGGAATGATGTGTGCAATGAGTTGTGGAATGAGGTGTGGAATGTTATGTGGAATGAGGTGTGGAATGATGTGTGGAATGATGTGTGAAATGCTATGTGGAATGATGTGTGGAATGAGGTGTGAGATTACGTGTGGAATGATGTGTTGAATGAAGTGTGGAATGTTTTGTGGAATGATGTGTGCAATGAGTTGTGGAATGAGGAGTGGAATGATATTTGGAAGGCTTTGTGGAATGATGTGTGGTATGATGTGTGGAATGATGTGTGGAATGTTGTGTGGAAAGACCTATTTAATGATGTGTGGAACGAGGTGTGAAATGAGTTGTGGAATGATGTGTGAATGAGTTGTGGAATTAGGTGTGGAATGATGTGTGGAATGATGTTTGGAATGAGGTGTGGAATGATGTTTGGAATGATGTTTGGAATGATGTGTGGAATGATATGTGGAATGATGAGTGGAATGATATGTGGAATGACGTGTGGTATGATGTGTGGAAAGAGGTGTTGAATGATGTGTGGAATGATGTGTGGAATGCAATGTGGAATGATGTGTGGAATGAGGTGTGAAATGACCTGTGGAATAATGTGTTGAATGAAGTGTGGAATGTTTTGTGGAATGATGTGTGCAATGAGTTGTGGAATGAGGTGTGGAATGATATTTGGAGTGCTTTGTGGAATGATGTGTGGTATGATGTGTTGAATGAGGTGTGGATTGATGTTTGGAATGATGTATTTAATGATGTGTTGCATGCTGTGTGGAATGGTGCGTGGAATGATGTGTGGAATGAGCTGTGGATTTATATTTGGAATGATGCATTGAATGATGTGTGGAATGAGGTGAGTAATGATGTATGGAATGATGTGTGGGATGATGTGTGGAATCATATGAGGAATGATGTGTGGATTGATGTGTGGAATGAGGTGATGAATGATTTGTGGAATGATGTGTGGAATGTTATGTGGAATGTGATGTGGAATGATGTTTGGAATGTTGTGTGGAATTAGTTGTGGAATGAGGTGCGTAATGTGGTGTAGAATGATGTGTGGAATGATGTGTGGAATGATGTTTGCAATGATTTGTGGAATGATGTGTAGAATGATATGTGGAATGAGGTGTGGAAGGAGATTTGGAATGAGGTGTGGAATGAAGTGTGGAACGATGTGTGGAACGAGGTGTGGAATGAGGTGTGGAATGATATGTGGAATGATGTGTGGAATGAGTGGTGGAATGATGCGTGGAATGATGTGTGGAATGATATGCGGAATGATGTCTTCAATGATGTGTGGAATGATGTGTGGAATGAGGTGAGGAATGATGTGTGGAATGATGTGTGGAAAGATGTGTGGAAAGATGTGTGGAATGATGTGTGGAATGATATGTGGAATGAAGAGTGGATGATATTTGGAATGTTGTTTGGAATGATGTGTGGATTGATGTGTGGATTGATGTGTGGAATGTTATGTGGAATGATGTATTGAATGATGTTTGGAATGATGTGTGGAATGAGGTGAGGAACGATGTGTGGAATGAAGTGTGGAATGATTTGTGGAATGCTGTGTGGAATGATGTGTGAAATGATGTGTGGAGTGATATGTGGAATGATATGTGGAATGATGTGCGCAATGATGTGTGGAATGAGGTGAGGAATGATGTGTGGAATGATGTGTGGAATGTTATGTGGAATGTGATGTGGAATGATGTTTGGAATGATGTGTGGAATGATGTGTCGAATGATATCTGCAATGATTTGTGGAATGATGTGTCGATTGATATCTGGAAAGATGTTTGGAATGATGTATGGAATGACGTGTGGAATGATTTGTGGAATGATGTGTGGAATGAGATGTGGAATGGTGTGTGGAATGATGTGTGGAATGATGTGTGGAATGTGATGTGGAATGACGTGTGGAATGATGTGTGGAAAGAGGTGTGGAATGACATGTGGAATGAAGTGTGGAATGATTTGTGGAATGAGGTGTGGAATGATGTATGGAATGATGTGTGGAATGAGGTGTGGAACGATGTGTGGAATGATTCGTGGAATGATTTGTGGAATGAGGTGAGGAATGATGTATGGAATGATGTGTGGAATGAGGTGTGGAATGATGTGTGGAATGAGGTGTGGAACGATGTGTGGAATGTTGTATGGAATGTCTTGTGCAATGATGTATGGAATGATGTGTGAAATGTTATGTGGAATGATGTGTGGAATGATGTGTGGAATGATGTGTGGAATGATGTGTGGATTGATGCGTGGAATGATATGTTGAATGAGGTATGGAATGATGTTTGGAATGATGTGTGGAATGAGTTGTGGTATGATGTGTGGAAAGAGGTTTTGAATAATGTGTGGAATGATGTGTGAAATGCTATGTGGAATGATGTGCGGAATGAGGTGTGAAATGACGTTTGGAATGATGTGTTGAATGAAGTGTGGAATGTTTTGTGGAATGATGTGTAAAATGATTCGTAGAATGACGTGAAGAATGATATGTCGAATTATGTGTAGAATGAATCATGTGTGGAATGATTGATGTTTAGAATGATGTGTAGAATGATGTGTAGATTGATGAGTGGAATGAATGATGTGTAGAATGACGCGCAGAATGATGTGCAGAAGGATGTGTAGAATGATGTGTAGAATGATGTGTAGAATGAATGATGTGTTGAATGACGTGTAGAATGATGTGTAGAATTATGTGTAGAATGATTGATGTTTAGAATGTTATGCAGAATGAAGTTTAGAATGATGTGTTGAATGTTGTGTAGAAAGATGTATAGAATGAAAGTTGTGCAGAAAGATGTGCAGAATGATGTGTAGATTGATGTGTAGAATGAATGATGTGTGGAACGATGTGTAGAATGATGTGTAGAATGATGAGTGTAATGATGTGCAGAATGATGTGCAGAATGATGTGCAGAATGATGTGTAGAATGATGTGTAGAATGATGTGTAGAATTAATGATGTGTAGATTGATGTGTAGATTGATGTGTACAATGATATGTAGAATGATGTGTAGAATGATGTGTAGAATGAATGATGTGTCGAATGATGTGTAGAATGAAGTGTAGAATGATGAGTCGAAAGATGTGTGGAATGAATGATGTGTAGAAGGATGTGTAGAATGATGCGTTGAAAGATGTGCAGAATGATTTATGTGAAGAATGATGTGGAGAATCACGTGTAGAATGATGTGTAGAATGATGTGTAGAATGATGTGTAGAATGATGTGTAGAATCAATGATGTGTAGAATGAAGTTTAGAATGATGTGTAGAATGAATTGAAAAAGATGTGAAGTATGATGTGAAGAATGATGTGTAGAATGATGTGTCGAAAGATGAGTCGAAAGATGTGTATAATGAATGATTTCAAGAATGATATGTAGAATGATGTTTAGAACCATGTGTAGAATGATGTGCAGAATGATGTGCAGAACGAATGATGTGTAGAATGACGTGTAGAATGATGTGTAGATTGATGTGTAGAATGAATGATGTGTAGAATTAAGTATAGAATGATGTGTAGAATGAATGATGTCCAGAATGAAGTGTTGAATGACGTGTAGACTGATAAATAGAATGCATGATGTGTAGAATGATGTGTAGAATGATGTGTAGAATGATGTGCAGAATTATGTGCAGAATGATTGATGTTTAGAATGTTGTCCAGAATGATGGTTAGAATGATGTGTAGAATGATGTGCAGAATGATGGGCAGAATGAATGATGTGTAAAATGCTCTGTAGGAAGATGTGTAGAATGATGTGTGGAATGATGATGTGTATGATGACGTGCAGAATGATTTATAGAATGTTGTGCAGAGTGATGTATAGAAAGATGTGTAGAATGATGTTTAGAATGATGTGCAGAATGAAGTTTAGAATGATGTGCAGAATGATGTGTAGAATGAATGATGTGTCGAATGATGTGCAGAATGATGTGCAGAATGATGTGTAGAATGAATGATGTGTCGAATGATGTGTAGAATGAATGATGTCGAGAATGATATGTAGAATAATGTGTAGAATGATTGGTAGAATAACTGATGTGTAGAACAATGTGTAGTATGATGTGTAGAATGAAGGGCAGAATGATGAATCGAAGTTGTGTAGAACGAATGATGTCTAGAATGATATGTAGAATGATGTGCAGAATGATGTGTAGAACGATGTGTAGAAGGATGAGCAGAATGATGTGTAGAATGACGTGTAAAATGATTCGTAGATGACGTGAAGAATGATATGTCGAATGATGTGTAGAATGAATCATGTGTGGAATGATTGATGTTTAGAATGATGTGTAAAATGATGTGTAGATTTATGAGTGGAATGAATGATGTGTAGAATGACGTGCAGAATGATGTGCAGAAGGATGTGTAGAATGATGTGTAGAATGATGTGTAGAATGAATGATGTGTTGAATGACGTGTAGAATGATGTGTAGAATTATGTGTAGAATGATTGATGTTTAGATTGTTGTGCAGAATGAAGTTTAGAATGCTGTGTTGAATGTTGTGTAGAAAGATGTATCGAATGAAAGTTGTGCAGAATGATGTGCAGAATGATGTGTAGATTGATGTGTAGAATGAATGATGTGTGGAACGATGTGTAGAATGATGTGTAGAATGATGAGTGTAATGATGTGTAGAATGATGTGTAGAATGAATGATGTGTAGAATGATGTTTAGAATGATGTGTAGAATGATGTGTAGAATGATGAGCAGAATGATGTGTAGAATGATGTGTAGAATGAATGATGTGCAGAATGATGTGCAGAATGATGTGCAGAATGATGTGCAGAATGATGTGCAGAATGATGTGTAGAATTAATGATGTGTAGATTGATGTGTAGATTGATGTGTACAATGATATGTAGAATGATGTGTAGAATGATGTGTAGAATGAATGATGTGTCGAATGATGTGCAGAATGAAGTGTAGAATGATGAGTCGAAAGATGTGTGGAATGAATGATGTGAAGAATGATGTGTAGAATGATGTGTAGAATTATGTGCAGAATGATTGATGTTTAGAAAGTTGTGGAGAATGATGTTTAGAATGATGTGTAGAATGATGTGTAGAATGATAAGTAGAATGAATGATGTGTAGAATGATGTGTAGAAAGATGTGTAGAAGGATGTGTAGAATGATGCGTTGAAAGATGTGCAGAATGATTTATGTGAAGAATGATGTGGAGAATCACGTGTAGAATGATGTGTAGAATGATGTGTAGAATGATGTGTAGAATGATGTGTAGAATGATGTGTAGAATCAATGACGTGTAGAATGAAGTTTAGAATGATGTGTAGAATGAATTGAAAAAGATGTGAAGTATGATGTGAAGAATGATGTGTAGAATGATGTGTCGAAAGATGAGTCGAAAGATGTGTATAATGAATGATGTCAAGAATGATATGGAAAATGATGTTTTGAACCATGTGTAGAATGATGTGCAGAATGATGTGCAGAACGAATGATGTGTAGAATGACGTGTAGAATGATGTGTAGATTGATGTGTAGAATGAATAATGTGTAGAATTAAGTATAGAATGATGTGTAGAATGATGAATAAAATGCATGATGTGTAGAATGATGTGAAGAATGATGTGTAGAATGATGTGTATAATGATGTGTAGAATGATGTGTAGAATTAAAGATGTGTCGAATGATGTGTAGAATGATGTGCAGGATGATGTGTAGAATAATAAGTAGAATTCATGATGTGTTGAATGATGTGTAGAATGATGTGTAGAATGATGTGTAGAATGATGTGTAGAATGATGTGTAGAATTATGTGCAGAATGATTGATGTTTAGAATGTTGTGGAGAATGATGGTTAGAATGATGTGTGGAATTATGAATGGAATGGGAATTATGAATGGAATGAATGACTTGTAGAATGCTCTGTAGGAAGATGTATCGAAGGATGTGTAGCATAATGCGTAGAACGATGTGAAGAATGATTTGTTGAATGTTGTGCAGAGTGATGTGTAAAATGATGTGTAGAATGACGTGCAGAATGATGTGTAGAATAATGTGTAGATTGATGTGTAGAATGAATGATGTGTAGAATGAAATTTAGAATGATGTGTAGAATGATGTGTAGAATGAATGATGTGCAGAATGATGTGTAGAATGATGTGTAGAATGATGTGTAGAATGATGTGTAGAATGATGTGTAGAATGATGTGTGGATTGAATTGTACAAAGATATGTAGAATGATGTTAAGAATCAATGTTGTATAGAATGATGTGTAGATTGATGTGGAGAAAAATGTGTAGAATGAATGATGTCTATAATAATATGTAGAATGATGTGTAGAATGATGTTAAGAATCAATGATGTGTGGAATGATGTGCAGAACGATGTGGAGAATGTTGTTCAGAATGATGAGTCGAAAGATGTGGAGAAAGAATGATGTTGAGAATGATATATAGAATGATGTGTAGAATGATGGGTAGAATAAATGATGTATAGATTGATGTTTAGAATGATGTTTAGAATGATGAGTAGAATGATGAGTAGAATGATGAGTAGAATGATGAGTAGAATGCATGATGTGTAGAATGATGTATAGAATGATGTGTAGAATGATGTGTAGAATTATGTGCAGAATGATTGATGTTTAGAAAGTTGTGGAGAAAGATGGTTAGAATGATGTGTAGAATGATGTGTAGAATGAATGATTGTAGAATGAAGTTTAGAATGATGTGTAGAATGAATGATGTGCAGAGGGATGTATAGAATGACGCGCAGAATGATGTGTAGAATAATGTGTAGATTGATGTGTAGAATGAATGATTGTAGAATGAAGTTTAGAATGATGTGCAGAATGACGTGTAGAATTAATGAAGTGTAGAATGACGTGTAGAATGATGTCTAGAATGATGTGTAGAATGATGTGTAGAATGATGTGTAGAATGATGTGTAGAATGAATTGTATAATGTTGTGTAGAATGATGTGTCGAATGAATGATGTGTCGAATGATGTGCAGAATGATGGGCAGAATGATGAGTCGAAAGATGTGAAGAATGAATGAAGTCTAGAATGATATGTAGGATGATGTGCAGTATGACGTGTCGAAGAATGAGTAGAATGATGTGTAGAATGATGTGTCGAAAGATGAGTCGAAAGATGTGTATAATGAATGATGTCAAGAATGATATGTAGAATGATGTTTAGAACCATGTGTAGAATGATGTGCAGAATGATGTGCAGAAAAAGAATGATGTGTAGAATGACGTGTAGAATGATGTGTAGATTGATGTGTAGAATGAATGATGTGTAGAATTAAGTATAGAATGATGTGTAGAATGATGAATAAAATGCATGATGTGTAGAATGATGTGAAGAATGATGTGTAGAATGATGTGTATAATGATGTGTAGAATGATGTGTAGAATTAAAGATGTGTCGAATGATGTGTAGAATGATGAGCAGAATGATGTGTAGAATGAATGATGTCCAGAATGAAGTGTTGAATGACGTGTAGACTGATGAATAGAATGCATGATGTGTAGAATGATGTGTAGAATGATGTGTAGAATGATGTGCAGAATTATGTGCAGAATGATTGATGTTTATAATGTTGTCCGGAATGATGGTTAGAATGATGTGTAGAATGATTTGCAGAATGATGGGCAGAATGAATGATGTGTAAAATGCTGTGTAGGAAGATGTGTAGAATGATGTGTGGAATGATGATGTGTATGATGATGTGCAGAATGATTTGTAGAATTTTGTGCAGAGTGATGTATAGAAAGATGTGTAGAATGATGTTTAGAATGATGTGCAGAATGAAGTTTAGAATGATGTGCAGAATGATGTGTAGAATGAATGATGTGTCGAATGATGTGCAGAATGATGTGGAGAATGATGTGTAGAATGAATGATGTCTAGAATGATATGTAGAATAATGTGTAGAATGATTGGTAGAATAACTGATGTGTAGAACAATGTGTAGTATGATGTGTAGAATGAAGGGCAGAATGATGAGTCGAAGTTGTGTAGAACGAATGATGTCTAGAATGATATGTAGAATGATGTGCAGAATGATGTGTAGAACGATGTGTAGAAGGATGAGCAGAATGATGTGTAGAATGATGTGTAAAATGATTCGTAGATGACGTGAAGAATGATATGTCGAATGATGTGTAGAATGAATCATGTGTGGAATGATTAATGTTTACAATGATGTGTAGAATGATGTGTAGATTTATGAGTGGAATGAATGATGTGTAGAATGACGTGCAGAATGATGTGCAGAAGGATGTGTAGAATGATGTGTAGAATGATGTGTAGAATGAAGGATGTGTTGAATGACGTGTATAATGATGTGTAGAATTATGTGTAGAATGATTGATGTTTAGATTGGTGTGCAGAATGAAGTTTAGAATGCTGTGTTGAATGTTGTGTAGAAAGATGTATAGAATGAAAGTTGTGCAGAATGATGTGCAGAATGATGTGTAGATTGATGTGTAGAATGAATGATGTGTGGAACGATGTGTACAATGATGTGTAGAATGATGAGTGCAATGATGTGTAGAATGATGTGTAGAATGAATGATGTGTAGAATGATGTTTAGAATGATGTGTAGAATGAAGTGTAGAATGATGAGCAGAATGATGTGTAGAATGATGTGTAGAATGAATGATGTGCAGAATGATGTGCAGAATGATGTGCAGAATGATGTGCAGAATGATGTGCAGAATGATGTGCAGAATGATGTGTAGAATGATGTGTAGAATGATGTGTAGAATGATGTGTAGAATTAATGATGTGTAGATTGATGTGTAGATTGATGTGTACAATGATATGTAGAATGATGTGTAGAATGATGTGTAGAATGAATGATGTGTCGAATGATGTGTAGAATGAAGTGTAGAATCATGAGTCGAAAGATGTGTGGAATGAATGATGTGAAGAATGATGTGTAGAATGATGTGTAGAATTATGTGCAGAATGATTGATGTTTAGAATGTTGTGGAGAATGATGTTTAGAATGATGTGTAGAATGATGTGTAGATTGATAAGTAGAATGAATGATGTGTAGAATGATGTGTAGAATGATGTGTAGAAGGATGTGTAGAATGATGCGTTGAAAGATGTGCAGAATGATTTATGTGAAGAATGATGTGGAGAATCACGTGTAGAATGATGTGTAGAATGATGTGTAGAATGATGTGTAGAATGATGTGTAGAATGATGTGTAGAATCAATGATGTGTAGAATGAAGTTTAGAATGATGTGTAGAATGAATTGAAAAAGATGTGAAGTATGATGTGAAGAATGATGTGTAGAATGATGTGTCGAAAGATGAGTCGAAAGATGTGTATAATGAATGATATCAAGAATGATATGTAGAATGATGTTTAGAACCATGTGTAGAATGATGTGCAGAATGATGTGCAGAACGAATGATGTGTAGAATGACGTGTAGAATGATGTGTAGATTGATGTGTAGAATGAATAATGTGTAGAATTAAGTATAGAATGATGTGTAGAATGATGAATAAAATGCATGATGTGTAGAATGATGTGAAGAATGATGTGTAGAATGATATGTAGAATGATGTGTATAATGATGTGTAGAATGATGTGCAGGATGATGTGTAGAATAATAAGTAGAATTCATGATGTGTTGAATGATGTGTAGAATGATGTGTAGAATGATGTGTAGAATGATGTGTAGAATGATGTGTAGAATGATGTGTAGAATGATGTGTAGAATGATGTGTAGAATGATGTGTAGAATGATGTGTAGAATGATGTGTAGAATGATGTGTAGAATGATGTGTAGAATTATGTGCAGAATGATTGATGTTTAGAATGTTGTGGAGAATGATGGTTAGAATGATGTGTGGAATTATGAATGGAATGAATGACTTGTAGAATGCTCTGTAGGAAGATGTATCGAAGGATGTGTAGCATAATGCGTAGAACGATGTGAAGAATGATTTGTTGAATGTTGTGCAGAGTGATGTGTAAAATGATGTGTAGAATGACGTGCAGAATGATGTGTAGAATAATGTGTAGATTGATGTGTAGAATGAATGATGTGTAGAATGAAATTTAGAATGATGTGTAGAATGTAGAATGAATGATGTGCAGAATGATGTGTAGAATGATGTGTAGAATGATGTGTAGAATGATGTGTAGAATGATGTGTAGAATGATGTGTGGATTGAATTGTACAAAGATATGTAGAATGATGTTAAGAATCAATGTTGTATAGAATGATGTGTAGATTGATGTGGAGAAAAATGTGTAGAATGAATGATGTCTATAATAATATGTAGAATGATGTGTAGAATGATGTTAAGAATCAATGATGTGTGGAATGATGTGCAGAACGATGTGGAGAATGTTGTTCAGAATGATGAGTCGAAAGATGTGGAGAAAGAATGATGTTGAGAATGATATATAGAATGATGTGTAGAATGATGGGTAGAATAAATGATGTATAGATTGATGTTTAGAATGATGTTTAGAATGATGAGTAGAATGATGAGTAGAATGCATGATGTGTAGAATGATGTATAGAATGATGTGTAGAATGATGTGTAGAATTATGTGCAGAATGATTGATGTTTAGAAAGTTGTGGAGAAAGATGGTTAGAATGATGTGTAGAATGATGTGTAGAATGAATGATTGTAGAATGAAGTTTAGAATGATGTGTAGAATGAATGATGTGCAAAGGGATGTGTAGAATGACGCGCAGACTGATGTGTAGAATAATGTGTAGATTGATGTGTAGATTGATGTGTAGAATGAATGATGTGTAGAACGAAATTTAGAATGATGTGTAGAATGATGTGTAGAATGAATGATGTGCAGAATGATGTGTAGAATGATGTGTAGAATGATGTGTAGAATGATGTGTAGAATGATGTGTGGATTGAATTGTACAAAGATATGTAGAATAATGTTAAGAATCAATGTTGTATAGAATGATGTGTAGATTGATGTGGAGAAAAATGTGTAGAATGAATGATGTCTATAATAATATGTAGAATGATGTGTAGAATGATGTTAAGAATCAATGATGTGTAGAATGATGTGCAGAACGATGTGGATAATGTTGTTCAGAATGATGAGTCGAAAGATGTGGAGAAAGAATGATGTTGAGAATGATATATAGAATGATGTGTAGAATGATGGGTAGAATAAATGATGTATAGATTGATGTTTAGAATGATGTTTAGAATGATGAGTAGAATGATGAGTAGAATGATGAGTAGAATGCATGATGTGTAGAATGATGTATAGAATGATGTGTAGAATGATGTGTAGAATTATGTGCAGAATGATTGATGTTTAGAAAGTCGTGGAGAAAGATGGTTAGAATGATGTGTAGAATGATGTGTAGAATGAATGATGTGCAGAGGGATGTGTAGAATGACGCGCAGAATGATGTGTAGAATAATGTGTAGATTGATGTGTAGAATGAATGATTGTAGAATGAAGTTTAGAATGATGTGCAGAATGATGTGTAGATTTTATGAAGTGTAGAATGACGTGTAGAATGATGTCTGGAATGATGTCTAGAATGATGTGTAGAATGATGTGTAGAATGATGTGTAGAATGATGTGTAGAATGATGTGTAGAATGAATTGTATAATGTTGTGTAGAATGATGTGTCGAATGAATGATGTGCAGAATGATGGGCAGAATGATGAGTCGAAAGATGTGTAGAATGAATGAAGTCTAGAATGATATGTAGGATGATGTGCAGTATGATGTGTCGAAGAATGAGTAGAATGATGTGTAGAATGATGTGTAGAATGAATGATCTGTAGATTGATGTGCAGAATGATGTGTAGATTGATGTGTACAATGATGTGCAAAATGATGTCTATAATGATGTGTAGAATGACGTGTAGCATGATGTGTAGCATGATGTATAGAATGATGTGTCGAATGATGTGTAGAATGATGTGTAGAATGATGTGTCGAATGAATTGTATAATGAGGTGTCGAATGATGTTAAGAATCAATGATGTGTAGAATGATGTGTAGAATGATGTGTAGAATGAAGTGCAGAATGAATGATGTGTAGATTGATGTGTCGATTGATGTACAGAATGATATGTAGAATGAATGAGGTGTAGAATGAGGTGTAGCATAATGTGTAGCATGATGTATAGAATGATGTGTAGAATTATGCGCAGAATGATTGATGTTTAGAATGTTGTGGAGAATGAAGTTTCGAATGATGTGCAGAATGATGTGTTGAATGATGTGTAGAAAGATGTGTCGAATGAATGATGTGTAGATTGATGTGTGGATTGATGTGATGAAAAAATGAGGTGTCGAATGATGAGTAGTATGATGTTTTGAATGATGAGTAGAATGCATGGTGTGTAGAATTATGTGTAGAATGATATGCAGAATGATGTGTCGAATGATCTGCGGAAAGAATGATGTGTCGAATGATGTATAGAATTAGGTGTAGAATGAAGTATAGAATTATGTGCAGAATTATTCATGTTTAGAATGTTGTGTAGAATGATGTTTAGAATGATGTGTAGAATGATGTGTAGGAGGATGTGTAGAATGATGTGTAGAAAGATGTGCAGAATGATGTACATAATGATGTACATAATGATGTGTAGAATGATGTGTAGAATGATGTGTAGCATGATGTGTCAAATGATGTATAGAATTGGGTGTAGAATGATGTTTTGAATTATATGTAGAATGATTGATGTTCAGGATGTTGTGTAGAATGATGTTTAGAATGATGTGCTGAATGCTGTGTAGAAAGATGTGTAGAATGAGGTGCACAATGATGTGCAGAATGGTGTGTCGAATGATGTATAGAATGATGTGTAGAATGAAGGATGTGCAGACTGATGTGTAGAATAACGTGTAGAATGATGCGTAGAATGATGTGTAGAATGAAGTGTAGAATGATGTGTGGAATGATGAGTAGAATTCATGATGTGTAGAATGATGTGCAGAATGATGTTTAGAATGATGTATAGAATTAGGTGTAGAACGAAGTATAGAATTATGTGTAGAATGATTCATGTATTGAATATTGTGTAGAATGATGCGTAGAATGATGTGTAGAATGAAGCGTAGAATGATGTGTGGAATGATGAGTAGAATTCATGATGTGTAGAATGATGTGCAGAATGATGTGTAGAATGATGTTTAGAATTAGGTGTAGAACGAAGTATAGAATTATGTGTAGAATGATTCATGTATTGAATATTGTGTGGAATGATGTTTAGAATGATGTGCAGAATGATGTGTAGAATGATGTGTAGAATGATATTTATAATATGTGTAGAATGATGTGTGGAATGAATGATGTGTAGAATGCTGTGGAGAATGATGTGTCGAATGAATTGTATAATGAAATGTCGAATGATGTTAAGAATCAATGATGTGTAGAATGATGTGTAGAATGACGTGTAGAATGATGTGTAGAATGATGTGTTCAATGACGTGTAGAATGAATGATCTGTAGATTGATGTGCAGAATTATGTGTAGAATGATGTGTACAATGATGTGCAAAATGATGTCTAGAATGATGTGTAGAATGACGTGTAGCATGATGTGTAGCATGATGTATAGAATGATGTGTCGAATGGTGTGTAGAATGAATGATGTGAAGAATGATGTGTAGAATGAATTGTATAATGAGGTGTCGAATGATGTTAAGAATCAATGATGTGTAGAATGATGTGTAGAATGACGTGTAGAATGAAGTGCAGAATGAATGATGTGTAGATTGATATGTCGATTGATGTATAGAATGCTTTGTAGAATGAATGAGGTGTAGAATGAGGTGTCGCATAATGTGTAGCATGATGTATAGAATGATGTGTAGAATTATGCGCAGAATGATTGATGTTTAGAATGTTGTTGAGAATGAAGTTAAGAATGATGTGCAGAATGATGTGTTGAATGATGAGTAGAATGAATGATGTGTCGAATGATGTGTAGAAAGATGTCTAGAAGAATGTTTAGAATGATGTGAAGAATGATGTGTAGAATGAATGATGTGTAGAATGACGTGGGAAATGATGTGCAGAATGATGAGTCGAAAGATGCGTATCATGAATGATGTCTAGAATGATATGTAGAATGATGTGTAGAATGATGTGTAGAATACATGATGTGTAGAATAATGTATAGAATGATGTGTAGAACCATGTGTATAATGATGTGTATAATGATGTGCAGAACGAATGATGTGTAGAATGACGTGTAGAATGATGTGTAGAATGATGTGTAGAATGATGTGTACAATGAATGATGTGTAGAATGATGTGTAGAATGAATGATGTGTAGTTTGATGTGTAGAATGATGTCTGGTATGACGTGTAGCATTATGTGCAGAATGATGGTGTGTAGAATGATGTGTAGAATGATTTATCGAATAATGTGTACAATGAATGATGTGTCGAATGATGAGTAGAAAGATGTCTAGAAGAATGTGTAGAATGATGTGCAGAATGATGATGTGTAGAATGATGTGTAGAATCATTTATCGAATGATGAGTAGAATGTAACGTAGAATGATGTGTATAATGATGTGTCGTATGATGAGTAGAATGATGTGTAGAATGAATGATGTGTAGAATGAAGTTTAGAATTATTTACACCATGATATGTAGAATGAATGATGTGTAGAATGACGTGTTGAATGATATTTAGAATGATGTGTCGAAAGATGTGTCGAATGATGTGTAGAATAATGTGCAGAATGAGGTTGTGTCTAATGAGGGGTAGAAGGATGTGTAGAATGGCGTGTAGAATGTTATGCAGAATTATGCTTAAAATGATGTGTAGAAGGACGTGAAGAATGATGTGTAGAATGATGTGCAGAAAGAATGATGTGTAGAATGAAGTGTGGAATGATGTGTAGAATGAATGATGTGGAGAATGATGTGTAGAATGATGTGTATCATGATGTGCAGAATGAATGATGTGTAGAATGATGTTCAGAATGATGTGTAAAATTATGTGCAGAATGAATGATATTTAGAATGATGTGTCGAATGATGTGTAGAATGATGTGCAGAACGATGTGTAGAATGAAGGATGTGTAGGATGATGTGTAGATTGAATGATGTTGAGAATGATGTGTAGAATTATGTGCAGAATGATTGATGTTTAGAATGTTGTGTAGAATGATGTGTAGAATGAAGCATGGACTGATGTGTAGAATGATGTGTGGAATGATGTTTCCATTGATGTGTTGAATGAATGATGTGTAAAATGACATGTATAATGTGTAGAATGATATTTAGAATTATGTGTAAATTGATGTGTAGAATGATGTGTCGAATAATGTGTTGAATGATGTGCAGAATGATGTGTAGAATGATGTGTAGAATGATGTGTAGAATAATGTGTAAAATGAAGTTATGTCGAAGGAGGTGCAGAATGATGTGTAGAATGATGTGTAGAATGGTGTGCATAATTACGTGTAGAATGATGTGTAGAATAACGTGAAGAATGATGTGTAGAATAATGTTTAGTAAGATATGTCGAATTAAAGATTTGTAGAATGATTTCTAGAATTTTGTGTAGAATGATGTGCAGAATGATGAGTGGAATAATGTTTGGCATGACGTGCAGAATGATGTGTTGAATGATGTTTAGCATGATGTGTAGAATGAATGATGTGGAGAATGATGTCTAGAATAATGTGTAGAATGATGTGTAGAATGATGTGTAGAAAGAATGATGTGTCGAATGAAGTGTAGAATAATGTGTAGAATGATGTGTCGAAAGATGTGTACAATGCATGATGTGTAGAATGATGTGTCGAATGAGGTGTGGAATGATGTGTAGAATGATGTGTGGAATGATCTGTGGAAAGAATGATGTGTCGAATGATGTGTAGAATGAATGATCTGTATAATGACGTGCAGAATGATGTGTGGAATGATGTGTAGAATTAATTGTATAATGATGTGTAGAATGATGTGTAGAATCAATGATGTGTATAATGATGTGTTGAATGATGTGAAGAATGATGAGTAGAATGAATGATATTTAGAATGATGAGTCGAAAGATGTGTACAATGAATGATGTCTAGAATGATATGTAGAATGATGTGAAGAATGATGGGTGGAATAAATTATGTGTAGAATGGTGTATCGAATGATGTGTAAAACCATGTGTAGAATGATGTGTAGAATGATGTGCAGAACGAATGATGTGTAGAATGATGTGCAGAATGATGAGTAAAATGATGAGTAGATTGACGTGTCGAATGAATGATGTGTAGAATGGTGTAGAATGTTGTCTAAAATGATGTGTAGAATGACGTGTAGAATGATGTGTAGAATGATGTGTAGATTGATGTGTCGAATGAATGATGTGTAGAATGAATTGTAGAATGATGTGAGGCATGACGTGTAGAATGATGTGTATAATTGTGTTTAGAATGAATGATGTAAAGAATGAAGTGCAGACTGATGTGCAGAATGAATGAGGTGTAGAATGATGGGTAGAATGATGTGTAGAATGATGTGTAGAATGATGTGTATAGAATGATGTGTAGAATGATGTGTAGAATGATGTGCAGAATGATGTGCAGAATGATGTGTTTTATCACGTGTAGAATGAGGTGCAGAATGATGTGTAGAATGATGTGCAGCATGAATGATGTGAAGAATGAAGTGTAATGATGTGTAGAACGTTGGGTTGAATGAATGATGTGTCGAATGATGTGTAGAATTAATTGTAGAATGATGTGTAGAATGAAGTGCAGCATGATTTACAGAATGAAGACTTGTATATGATGAGCAGAATGATGTGTAGAATGAATCACGTGCAGCATGACGTGTAGAATGATGTATAGTTTGATGTGCAGAAAGATGTGTCGAAGGCAGTGTCGAATGATTCGTCGAATGATGTGTAGCATGATGTGTAGAATGAATGATGTGTAGAACGAAGTTTAGAATGATGTGTAGAATGATGTGTAGAATGAATGATGTGTAGATTGATGTGTAGATTGATGTATCGAATGATGTGTATAATGTTATGTAAAATGATATGCAGAATGAATGATGTGCAGAATGATGTGTAAAACAATGTGTAGAATGATGTGTAGAATGAATGAAATGTAGAATGAATGGTGTGTAGAATGATGAGTAAAATGATCTGCAGAAGGAAGTGTGGAATGAAGTGTCGAATTATGTGTAGAATTATTTGTAGAATGAATGATGTGTAGATTGATGTGTAGACTGATGTGTCGAATGATGCGTCGAATGATGTGTAGAATGATGTGTAGAATGATGTGTAGAAAGACCTGCAGAAGGACGTGTAGAATGATGTGTAGAATGAATGATGTGTAGACTGATGTGTAGAATGATATGTAGAATGATGTTAAGAATCAAAGATGTGCAGAATTATGTTTAGATTGATGTGTAGAATGATGTTCAGAATCAATGATGTGTAGAATGATTTGTCGAGTGATGTGTAGAATGAATGATGCATAGAATGAAGAGTAGAATGAGGTGTATAATGACCTGTAGAATTAGGTGGAGAATGAGGTGTAGAATGATGTGTAGAATGAATGATGTAAAGAATGAAGAGTAGAATGATGTGCAGAATGATGCTTAAAATGACTGTTGTTTAGAATGATGTGTAGAATGATATGTCGAATGATGGATATAATAATGTGTAGAATGATGGGTTGAAAGAATGATGTGTAGAATGATGAGTAGAACGATGTGTAGAATGATGTGTAGAATGAATGATGTGTCGAATGATGAAGTGTCGAATGATGTGTAGAATGATGTGCACAATGATATTTAGAATGATGGGAAGACTTAATGATGTGTAGAATGATGTGTAGAAGGATGTTGTAGAATGATGTGGAGAATGACGTGGAGAATGATGTGTAGAATGATGTGTCGAATGAATGATGTGTAGAATGATGTGTAGAATGAGGTGTAGAATGATGATGTGCGTAATGATGTGTAGAATGAAGTTGTAGAATGATGTGGAAAATGATGTGGAGAATGATGTGCAGAATGAATGATATGTAGAATGATGTGTAAAATGATGTGTAAAATGAATGATGTGTAGAATGATGTGTGGAATGGTGTAGAATGACGTGCAGAATGATGATGTGTAGAATGAGGTGTATAATCATAATTCGAATGTGTCGAATGATGTGTAGAATGATGTGTAGAATGATGATGTGTGGAATGATGTGTAGAATGATGTTGTAGAATGATGTGGAGAATGATGTGGAGAATGATGTGGAGAATGAATGATGTGTAGAATGATGTGTAGAATGATCTGTGGAATGATGTGTGGAATGATGATGAATGAAATGATGTGTCGAATAATGTGTAGAATGATGTTGTAGAATGATGTGGAGAATGATGTGCAGAATGATGTGTAGAATGATGTGTAGAATGAATTATGTGTAGAATGATGTGTAGAAAGATGCGTTGAACGATGTGTAGAATGATGTGTAGAATGATGTGTAGAATGATGTGTAGAATGATGATGTGTAGAATGATGTTTATAATGATCTATCGAATGTGTCGAATGATGTGTATAATGATGTTTAGAATGATGTGTAGAATGATGTGTAGATAGATGTGCAGAATGAATGACGTGTAGAATGAGGATGTGTAGAATGATGTGTGGAATGAAAGATGTGTAGAATGAATGATGTGCAGAATGATGTGTAAAATGATGTGTAGAATGATGTGTAGAATGAATGATGTGTCGAATGATGATGTGTTGTATGATGTGTAGAACGATGTGCATAAAGTTATTTCGTTTGATGGGAAGAATGAATTTTGTGTAGAATGATGTGTAGAAGCATGTTGTACAATGATGTGCAGAATGATGTGCAGAATGATGTGTCGAATGAATGAAACATAGAAACATAGAAAATAGGTGCAGGAGTAGGCCATTCGGCCCTTCTAGCCTGCACCGCCATTTAATGAGTTCATGGCTGAACATGCAACTTCAGTACCACATTCCTGCTTTCTCGCCATACCACTTGATCCCCCTACTTGTAAGGACTACATCTAACTCCTTTTTGAATATATTTAGTGAATTGGCCTCAACAACTTTCTGTGGCAGAGAATTCCACAGGTTCACCACTCTCTGCGTGAAGATGTTCCTCCTCAACTCGGTCCTAAATGGCTTACCTCTTATCCTTAGACTGTGTCCACTGGTTCTGGACTTCCCCAACATTGGGAACATTCTTCCTGCATCCAACCTGTCTAACCCCGTCAGAATCTTAAACGTTTCTATGAGGTCCCCTCTCATTCTTCTGAACTCCAGTGAATACAAGCCCAGTTGATCCAGTCTTTCTTGATAGTTCAGTCCCGCCATCCCGGGAATCAGTCTGGTGAACCTAGGCAGCACTCCCTCAAAAGCAAGAATGTCCATCCTCAGGTTAGGAGACCAAAACTGTCCACAATACTCCAGGTGTGGCCTCACCAAGGCCCTGTACAACTGCAGAAACACGTCCCTGCCCCTGTACTCAAATCCCCTCGCTAGGAAGGACAACATGCCATTTGCTTTCTTAACCGCCTGCTGTACCTGCATGCCAACCTTCAATGACTGATGTACCATGACACCCAGGTCTCTTTGCACCTCACCTTTTCCTAATCTGTCACCATTCAGATAATAGTCTGTCTCTCTGTTTTTACCACCAAAGTGGATAACGTCACATTTATCCACATTATACTTCATCTGCCATGCCTTTGCCCACTCACATTCCCTTTTTTATTTTTACGCCAGACAGGAATGTAAGATTGTTGTAGTTTAGCCATGCGGTCTCTAAATGTCTGCCATTGCCCATCCACAGTCAACCCCTTAAGTATCATTCGCCAATCTATCCTAGCCAATTCACGCCTCATACCTTCAAAGTTACCCTTCTTTAAGTTCTGGACCATGGTCTCTGAATTAACTGTTTCATTCTCCATCCTAATGCAGAATTCCATCATATTATGGTCACTCTTCCCCAAGGGGCCTCGCACAACGAGATTGCTAATTAATCCTCGCTCATTACACAACACCCAGTCGAAGATGGCCTCCCCCCTAGTTGGTTGCTCAACATATTGGTCTAAAAAATCATCCCTTATGCACTCCAGGAAATCCGCCTCAACCGTATTGCTTCCAGTTTGGTTAACCCAATCTATGTGCATATTAAAGTCACCCATTATAACTGCTGCACCTTTATTGCATGCACCCCTAATTTCCTGTTTGATGCCCTCCCCAACATCACTACTACTGTTTGGAGGTCTGTACACAACTCCCACTAACGTTTTTTGCCCTTTGGTGTTCTGCAGCTCTACCCATATAGATTCCTCATCATCCAAGCTAATGTCCTTCCTAACTATTGCCTTAATCTCCTCCTTCACCAACAATGCTACCCCACCTCCTTTTCCTTTTTTTCTATCTTTCCTGAATGTTGAATACCCCTGGATGTTGAGTTCCCAGCCCTGATCATCCTGGAGCCACGTCTCCGTAATCCCAATCACATCATATTTGTTAACATCTATTTGCACAGTTAATTCATCCACCTTATTGCGGATACGCCTTGCATTAAGACACAAAGCCTTCAGGCTTGTTATTTTAACACTATTTGCCCTTTTAGAATTTGGCTGTACAATGGCCCTTTTTGTTCTTTGCCTTGGGTTTCCCTGCCCTCCACTTTTCCTCAACTCCTTTCTGTCTTTTGCCTCCTTTTAGTTTCCCTCTGTCTCCCTGCATTGGTTCCCATCCCCCTGCCATATTAGTTTAACTCCTCCCCAACAGCACTAGCAAACACTCCCCCTAGGACATTGGTTCCGGTCCTGCCCAGGTGCAGCCCGTCCGGTTTGTACTGGTCCCACCTCCCCCAGAACCGGTTCCAATGCCCCAGGAATTTGAATCCCTCCCTGCTGCACCACTGCTCAGGCCACGCATTCATCTGCGATTCCTGCTCTGACCAGCACGTGGCACTGGTAGCAATCCCGAGATTACTACTTTTGAGGTCCTACTTTTCAATTTAGCTCCTAGCTCCTTAAATTCATTTTGTAGGACCTCATCCCTTTTTTTACCTATGTCGTTGGTACCAATGTGCACCACGACAACTGGCTGATCTCCCTCCCTTTTTAGAATGTCCTGCACCCGCTCCCAGACATCCTTGACCCTTGCACCAGGGAGGCAACATACCATCCTGGAGTCTCGGTTGCGGCCGCAGAAACGCCTTTCTATTCCCCTTACAATTGAATCCCCTTTCACTATCGCTCTCCCACTCTTTTTCTTGCCCTCCTGTGCAGCAGAGCATGCCACGGTGCCATGAAGTTGGCTGCTGCTGCTCTCC
This sequence comes from Pristiophorus japonicus, assembly GCF_044704955.1. Lineage (NCBI taxonomy): Eukaryota > Metazoa > Chordata > Chondrichthyes > Pristiophoridae > Pristiophorus > Pristiophorus japonicus. Next base: position 144,491 of record NW_027254805.1, on the reverse strand, counting down.
CCTGTTGAGTCATCCCCCCCAACAGTACCCAAAGCAGTGTATCTGTTTTGCAGGGGGATGACCACAGGGGACCCCTGCACTACCTTCCTTGCACTGCTCTTCCTGTTGGTCTTCCATTCCCTATCTGGCTGTGGCCCCTTTCCCTGCGGTACGACCAACTCGCTACACGTGCTACTCACGTCATTCTCAGTATCGTGGATGCTCCAGAGTGAATCCACCCTCAGCTCCAACTCCGTAACGCGGACCGTCAGGAGCTTGAGGAGGATACACTTCCCGCACATGTAGTCGTCAGGGACACTGGTGTCGTCCCTGAGTTCCCACATGATACAGGAGGAGCATAACACCCGACCAAGCTCTCCTGCCATGACTTAACCCTTAGATACACTTAAATTGGCAACAACAATGTTAAAGTTTACTCACTGATATAGAAGAAAAAAAAAACACTCACTTACCCCCTTGTTTGTGACGTCACCTTTTGATTTCTTTCTACTTCTTTTTTGCCTCCTCTCCCCGCTGCAGCTGCACCGGTCCCGCCTCTCTCGACTCCCGCCTCTCTCGACGCTCCCCGGACTGCTGAGCCTTTTATCGGCCGCTGCCTCTCTCGACTCCCGCCTCTCTCGACGCTCCCCGGACTGCTGAGCCTTTTATAGGCCGCTGCCTCTCTCGACTCCCGCCTCTCTCGGCGCTCCCCGGACTGCTGAGCCTTTTATAGGCCGCTGCCTCTCTTGACGCTCCCCGGACTGCTGAGCCTTTTATAGGCAGCTGCCTCTCTCGACTCCCGCCTCTCTCGACGCTCCCCGGACTGCTGAGCCTTTTATAGGCCGCTGCCTCTCTCGACGCTCCCCGGACTGCTGAGCCTTTTATAGGCCGCTGCCTCTCTCGACTCCCGCCTCTCTCGACGCTCCCCGGACTGCTGAGCCTTTTATAGGCCGCTGCCTCTCTCGACTCCCGCCTCTTTCGACGCTTCCCGGACTGCTGAGCCTTTCATAGGACGCTGCCTCTCTGAGGTGTAGACTGATGTGTAGAATGAAAGACATGTTGAATGACTTATAGAATTATGTGTAGAATGAGGATGTGTAGAATGATGTGTCGAATGATGTGTAGAATTATGTTTAGAATAATGCGTCAAATGAATGACGCACTGAATGACGCGTTGAATAATGTGTAGAATGATGTGTGGAAGGATGTGTAGAATGATGTTGAGAAAGTTGTGTAGAATGAATGACGTGCTGAATGACGCGTTGAATAATGTGTAGAATGATGTGTAAAATGAATATATAGAATGATTGATGTGTAGAATGATGTGTAGAATGAATAATGTGCAGAATGAAGTGTAGACTGATGCGCAGAATGATGTGTCGAATGAATTAAGTGTAGAATGATGTGTCGAATGATGTGTAGAATGATGTGTAGTATGAATTATGTGCAGAATGATATGTGGAATCATGTGTACAATGACGTGTCAAAAGATGTGTAAAATGAATAAAAGTGTAGAATGATGTGCAGAATGATTTGTGGAATGATGTGTCGAACGCTGTGTCGATTGATGTGTACAATGAATGATGTGTAGAATCATGTGTAGAAAGATGTGTAGAATGATGGGTTGAATGATGTGTAGAATGAATGATGTGTAGAATGAAATGTAGTATCATGTCTCGAATGATGTGTTGAATGAATTATTTGTAGAAATATGCGTAGAATGATGTGCAGAATGATGTGCAGAATGATGTGTGGAATGAATGTTGTGTAGAATGATGTGCAGAATGATGTGTAGAATGAATGATGTGTAGAATCATGATGTGTAGAATGATGTGTAGAATAACGTGCATAATGCTATTTAGAATGATGGGAAGAATGAATGATGTGTAGAAGGATGTGTAGAATGATGTGTAGAAGCATGTTGTAGAATGATGTGGAGAATGATGTGTAGAATGATGTGTCGAATGAATGATGTGTAGACTGATGTGTGGAATGAAAGACGTGATGAATGACGTAAAGAATTATGTGTAGAATGAGGATATGTAGAATGATGTGTCGAATGATGTGTAGAATGAATGATTTGTAGAATGACGTGTAGAATGATGTGTAGAATGATGTGTAGAATAAATTAGCTGTAGAATGATGTGTAGAATGACGTGTAGAATGATGTGTAGAATAATGTTGAGAATGATGTGTAGAATGAATGACATGCTGAATGACGCGTTGAATAATGTGTAGAATGATGTGTGGAATGATGTGTAGAATGATGTTGAGAATCATGTGTAGAATGAATGAAATGCTGAATGACGCGTTGAATAATGTTTAGAATGATGTGTAGAATGATATGCAGAATGAATGTTGGGTAGAAAGATGTGTAGAATGAATAATGTGTAGAATGATGTGTAGAATGATGCGCAGAATGATGTGTCGAATGAATTATGTGTAGAATGATGTGTCGAATGACGTGCAGAATGACGCGCAGAATGATGTGTAGAATGATGTGTAGTTTGTATGATGTGCAGAATGATGTGTGAAATCATGTGTAGAATGATGTGTCGAAAGATGTGTTCAATGAATGAAGTGTAGAATGATGTGTAGAACGATGTGTTGATTGATGTGTAGAATGAATGATGTGTATAATCATGTGTAGAAAGATGTGTAGAATGATGTGTTGATTGACGTGTAGAATGAATGATGTGAAGAATGAAGTGTAGTATCATGTGTAGAATGATGTGCTAAATGAATTATTTGTAGAAGTATGCGTCGAATGATTTGCAGAATGATGTGTAGAATGATGTGCAGTATGAATGTTGTGTAGAATTATGTGCAGAATGATGTGTATAATGACGTGTACAACGATGTTTAGAATGAAGCGTAGAATGAATGATGTGCTGAATGACGTGTGGAATGATGTGCAGAATGATGTGTTGAATGATGTGTCGAATGAATGATGTGTGGAATGATGTGTGGAATGATGTGTACAATCATATGTAGAATGATGTGTCGAATAATGTGTAGAATGAATGATGTGTAGAATGATGTGCAGAATGGTGTGTAGAATGATGTGTGTTGATGTGTAGAATGAATGATGTGTAGAATGATGTATATAATGATGCTTAGAATGATGTGTGGAATGATGTGTGCAATGATGTGTGGAATGATGTGTCGAAAGATGTGTAGAATGATTGAAGTGTAGAATGATGTGCAGTATTATGTGTAGAATGATGTGTAGATTGATGTGTAGAATGAACGATGTGCAGAATGAAGTGTAGAATGACATGCAGAATGATGTGTAGAATGAATGATTTGTAGAATTATGCATAGGTTGATGTGTAGAATGATGTTTAGAATTATGTGTAGAATGAATGATGTGTAGAATGATGTGTAGAATGATGTGCAGAAAGAATGATGTGCAGAATGACGTGTAGATTGATGTGTGGAATGATGTGGATAATGATGTGTAGAATCATGTGTGGAATGATGTGCAGAGTGATGTACAGAATGATGTGTGGAATGAAATATGTGCAGAATGACGTGTAGAATGATGTGTAGAATGATGTGTCGAAAGATGTGCAGAATGAATGATGTGTAGAATGATGTGTAGAATGATGTGTAGAATGTTGCGTGCAATCGTATGTAGAATGATGTGTCGAATGATGTGTAGAAGGATGTGTAGACTGAATTATGTGTAGAATGATGTGCAGAATGATGTGTAGTTTGTATGATGTGCAGAATGATGTGTGAAATCAGGTGTAGAATGATGTGTCGAAAGATGTGTAGAATGAATGAAGTGTAGAATGATGTGTAGAATGATTTGTGGAATGATGTGTTAGAACGATGTGTAGATTGATGTGTAGAATGAATGATGTGTAGAATCATGTGTAGAAAGGTGTGTAGAATGATGTGTTGATTGATGTGTAGAATGAATGATGTGTAGAATGAAGTGCAGTATCATGTTTAGAATGATGTGCTAAATGAATTATTTGTAGAAGTATGCGTCGAATGATGTGCAGAATGATGTGTAGAATGATGTGTAGTCTGAATGTTGTGTAGAATTATGTGCAGAATGGTGTGTATAATGACGTGTACAACGATGTTTAGCATGAAGCGTAGAATGAATGATGTGCTGAATGACGTGTGGAATGATGTGCGGAATGATGTGCAGAATGAAGTGTAGAATGAATGATGTGTAGAATGCTGTGTGGAATGATGTGTCGAATGATGTGCCGAATGATGTGTAGAATGAAGTACAGAATGATGTGTCGAATGAAAAAAGTGTAGAATGACGTGTAGAATGACGTGTAGAATGATGTGTACAATCATATGTAGAATCATGTGTCGAATAATGTGTAGAATGAATGATGTGTAGAATGATATGCAGAATGGTGTGTAGAATGATGTGTGTATTGATGTGTGGAATGAATGATGTGTAGAATGATGTATAGAATCATGCGTAGAATGATGTGTCGAAAGATGTGAAGAATGATTGAAGTGTAGAATGATGTGCAGAACGATGTGTAGATTGATGTGTAGAATGAATGAGGAGTAGAATGATGTGCAGTATGATATGTAGAATGATGTGTAGATTGATGTGTAGAATGAACGATGTGTGGAATGAATTGCAGAATGATGTATAGAATGACGTGTAGAATGAATGATTTGTAGAATGATGTGTAGAATGACGGTTAGAATGATGTGTATAATGAATGATTTGTAGAATTATGCATAGAATGATGTGTAGAATGATGATTAGAATTATGTGTAGAATGAATGATGTGTAGAATGATGTGTAGAATGATGTGTAGAATGAATGATGTGTAGAATGATGTGCAGAGTGATGTGCAGAATGATGTGTGGAATGAAATATGTGCAGAATGACGCGTAGAATGATGTGTAGAATGATGTGTCGAAAGATGTGCAGAATGAATGATGTGTAGAATGATGTGTAGAATGATGTGTGGAATATTGCGTGCAATCGTATGTAGAATGATGTGTCGAATGACGTGTAGAAGGATGTATAGACTGAATTATGTGTAGAATGATATGCAGAATGGTGTGTAGAATGATGTGTATATTGATGTGTAGAATGAATGATGTATGGAATGAATTGCAGATTGATGTATAGAATGACGTGTCGAATGAATGATTTGTGGAATGATGTGTAGAATGACGGGTACAATGATGTGTACAATGATGTGTAGAATGAATAATGTGCAGAATGAGGTGCAGAATGATGTGCAGAATGAATGATGTGCAGAATAAAGTGTAGATTGATTTGTCGAATGATGTGGAGAATGATGTGTCGAATGATATGTTGAATGATGTGCAGAGTGATGTGCAGAATGATGTGTAGAATGAATGATGTGCAGAATGACGTGCAGAATGATGTGTAGAATGATGTGTCGGAAGATTTGTAGAATTAATGATGTGTAGAATGATGTGTAGAATGATGTGTAGAATGAATTATGTGTAGAATGATGTGCAGAATGGTGTGTAGAATGATGTGTATATTGATGTGTAGAATGAATGATGTATGGAATGAATTGCAGAATGATGATAGAATGACGTGTAGAATGAATGATTTGTAGAATGATGTGTGGAATGACGGTTAGAATGATGTGTATAATGAGATGTAGAATAATGTGTAGAATTAATGATATGGAGAATGAATGATGTGCAGAATGACGTGTAGAATGATGCGAAGAATGATGTGTAGAATGAATGATGTGTAGAATGATGTGTAGAATGATGTGTAGAATGATGTGTGGAGTGATGAGTCGAAAGATGTGTAGAATGAATGATGTGTAGAATGATGTGTAGAATGATATGTACAATCATGTGTAGAATGATGTGTAGAATGATGTGTCGAATTAATTATGAGTAGAATGATGTGTAGAATGATGTTTAGAATGATGTGCAGAATGATGAGTAGAATGAATGATGTGTAGAATGATGTAAAGAATGATGTGTAGAAGGATGTGCAGAATGATGTGTGGAACAACGTGTCGAATGATGTGTAGAATGACGTGTAGAATGAAGTGTAGAATGATGTGGAGAATGATGTGTAGAATGATGTCCAGAATGATGTTCAGAATGATGTGTAGAATGATGTATGGAATCAATGATGTGTAGAACGCTTTGTAGATTGCTGTACAGAATGATGTTCAGAATGATGTGTTGATGTATGTGTAGAATGATGTGTAGAATGAAGTGTAGAATGACGTGTGAAATGACGTGCAAAGTGATGTGTAGAATGATGTGCAGAATTAATGATGTGCAAAATGACGTGTAGAATGATGTGTGGAGTGATGAGTCGAAAGATGTGTAGAATGAATGATGTGTAGAATGATGTGTAGAATGATGTGTAGAATGATGTGTACAATCATATGTAGAATGATGTGTAGAATGATGTGTAGAATGAATGACGTGTAGAATGACGGGTAGAATGATGTGTATAATGATGTGTAGAATGATGTGTAGAATTAATGATGTGTGGAATGATGTGCAGAATGATGTGTAGAATGATGCGTAGAATGATTGATGTTTAGAATGTTGTGTAGAATGAAGTTTAGAATGATGTGTATAATGATGTGTAGAATGATGAGTAGAATGATGTGTAGAATGAATGATATGTAGAAAGATGGGTAGAATTAGTAATGTGTAGAATGATGTACAGAATGATTTGTAGAATAATGTTTAGAATGATTGATGTTTTGAATGTTGTGTAGAATGAATGATATGGGGAATGATGGGTAGAATGAATGATGTTTAGAATGAAGTTGTAGAATGATGTGGAGCATGATATGTAGAATGATGTTTAGAATGATGATGTTTAGAATGACTGATGTGTAGAATGATGTATTGAATGTGCCGAATGATGTGTATAAAGATGTATAGAATGATGTTTAGAATGATGTGAAGAATGATGTGTAGAATAAATGACGTGTAGAATGACGTGTAGAATGAAGTGTAAAATGATGATGTTTAGAATAATGTGTTGAAGGATGTGTAGAATGAATGAAGTGTAGAATGACGTGCACAATGATGTGTAGAATGATGTGAAGATTGATGTGTAGAATGAACGATGTGTAGAATGAAGTGTAGAATGATATGTGGAATGATGTGTAGAATGAACGATTTGTAGAATTATGCATCGAATGATGTGTAGAATGATGTTGTAGAATGATGTGGACCATAATGTGAAGAATGATGTGTAGAATGAATGATGTGTAGAATGATGTGTAGAATGATGTGTAAAATGAATGATGGGTAGAATGATGTGCAGAATGATGTGCAGAATGAATGATGTGCAGAATATAGTGTAGATTGATGTGTGGAATGATGTGGAGAATGATGTGTAGAATCATGTGTGGAATGATGTGCAGAGTGATGTGCAGAATGATGTGTGGAATGAATGATGTGCAGAATTACGTGTAGAATGATGTGTAGAATGATGTGTCGTAAGATGTGTAGAATGTATGATGTGTAGAATAATGTGTAGAATGATGTGTAGAATGATGCGTACAATCATATGGAGAAGGATGTGTAGAATGAATGATGTGTAGAATGATATGCAGAATGGTGTGTAGAATGACGTGTATATTTATGTGTAGAATGAATGATGTGTGGAATGAATTGCAGAATGATGTATAGAATGACGTGTAGCATGAATAGATTTGTAGAATGATGTGTAGAATGACGGGTAGAATGATGTGTACAATGATGTGTCGAATGAATAATGTGTAGAATGATGTGCAGAATGATGTGTAGAATGAATGATGTGTAGAATGACGTGCGGAATGATGTGCAGAATGAATGATGAGCAGAATGACGTGTAGATTGATGTGTAAGATGATGTGGAGAATGATGCGTAGTATGATATGTGGAATGAAGTGCAGAGTGATGTGCAGACTGATGTGTAGAATGAATGATGTGCAGAATGACGTGTAGAATGATGTGTAGAATGATGTGTCGAAAGATTTGTAGAATTAATGATGTGCAGAATGATGTGTAGAATGACGTGTAGAATCAATTTTGTGTAGAATGATATGCAGAATGGTGTGTAGAATGATGTGTATATTGATGTGTAGAATGAATGATGTATGGAATGAATTGCAGATTGATGTATAGAATGACGTGTCGAATGAATGATTTGTAGAATGATGTGTGGAATGACGGTTAAAATGATGTGTATAATGAGATGTAGAATAATGTGTAGAATTAATGATATGAAGAATGAATGATGTGCAGAATGACGTGTAGAATGATGCGGAGAATGATGTGTAGAATGAATGATGTGCAGAATGATGTGTCGAATGATGTGTAGAATTCTGTGTAGAATGATTGATGTTTTGAATGTTGTGTAGAATGAAGTTTCGAATGATGTGTAGAATGATGTGGAGAAGGATGTGTAGAAGGCTGTGCAGAATGATGTATGGAACAATGTGTAGAATGATGTGAAGAATGAAGGGTAGAATGATGTGTCGAATCATGTGGAGAATGATGTGTAGAATGAATGATGTGTAGAATGAATGCTGTGTAGAATGATGTGTAGCATGATGTGTAGAATGATGTGTAGAATGAATGATGTGCAGAATGACATGTAGATTGATGTGTAGAATGATGTGGAGAATGATGTGTAGAATGATGTCCAGTATGATGTGCAGAATGGTGTGCAGAATGATGTGTAGAATGATGTGTGGAATCAATGATGTGTAGAATGCTGTGTAGATTGATGTGCAGAATGATGTTCAGAATGATGTGTTGAATGATGCTTAGAATGAATGATGTGCAGTATGATGTGTAGAATGAAGTGTAGAATGATGTGTGAAATGATGTGCAGAGTGATGTGTAGAATGATGTGCAGAATGAATGATGTGCAAAATGACGTGTAGAATGATGTGTGGAGTGATGAGTCGAAAGATGTGTAGAATGAATGATGTGTAGAATGATGAGTAGAATGATGTGTAGAATGATGTGTACAATCATATGCAGAATGATGTGTAGAATGATGTGTAGAATTAATTATGTGTAGAATGATGTGTAGAATGGTGTGCAGAATGAGGTGTATATTGATGTGTAGAATGAATGATGTGTGGAATGAATTGCAGAATGATGTATAGAATGACGTGTAGAATGAATGATTTGTAGAATGACGTGTAGAATGACGGATAGAATGATGTGTAAAATGATGTGTAGAATGATGTGCAGAATTAATGATGTGTAGAATGATGTGCAGAATGATGTGTAGAATGATGTATAGAATGATTGATGTTTAGAATGTTGTGTCGAATGAATAAAATGTAGAATGATGGGTAGAATGCATGATGTTTAGAATGATGTGTAGAATGATGTGTAGAATGATGTGAAGAATGATGTGCAGAATGAATGATGTGTAGAATGATGATCTGTGGAATGATGCGAAGAATGATGTGTGGAATGATGTTGTAGAATGATGAGTAGCAAGATGTGTTGAATGATGTGTAGAATGATGATGTTTAGAATGAATGATGTGGAGAATGATGTATTGAATGTGCCGAATGATGTGTAGAATGATGTGTATAGAGATGTATAGAATGATGTTTAGAATGATGTGAAGAATGATGTGTAGAATGAATGATGTGTAGAATGACGTGTAGAATGAAGTGCAAAATGATGATGTTTAGAATAATGTGTTGAAAGATGTGTAGAATTAATGAAGTGTAGAATGATGTGTAGAATGATGTGTAGAATGATGTGTAGAATGAATGATGTGTAGAATGATGTGCAGTATGATGTGTCGAATGATGTGTAGATTGATGTGTAGAATGAACGATGTGCAGAATGAAGAGTAGAATGATATGTAGAATGATGTGCAGAATGAACGATTTGTAGAATTATGCATAGAATGATGTGCAGAATGATGTTTAGAATTATGTGTAGTATGAATGATGTGTAGAATGATGTGTAGAATGATGTGTAAAATGAATGATATGTCGAATGATGTGCAGAATGATGTGCAGAATGAATGATGTGCAGAATGACGTGTAGATTGATGTGTGTAATGATGAGGAAAATGATGTGTAGAATCATGTGTGGAATGATGTGCAGAGTGATGTGCAGAATGATGTGTGGAATGAATGATGTGCAGGATGATGTGTAGAATGATGTGTAGAATTCTGTGTAGAAGGATTGATGTTTAGAATGTTGTGTAGAATGACGTGTAGAATGATGTGCAGAATGATGTGCAGAATGAATGATGTGCAGAATGACGTGTAGAGTGATGTGTAAAATGATGTGGAGAATGATGTGTAGAATGATATGTGGAATGATGTGCAGAGTGATGTGCAGAATGATGTGTAGAATGAATGATGTGCAGAATGACGTGTAGAATGTTGTGTAGAATAACGTGTCGAAAGATTTGTAGAATTAATGATGTGCAGAACGATGTGTAGAATGATGTGTAGAATTAATTATGTGTAGAATGATGTGCAGAATGGTGTGTAGAATGATGTTGTATATTGATATGTAGAATAAATGATGTATGGAATGAATTGCAGATTGATGTATAGAATGACGTGTCGAATGAATGATTTGTAGAATGTTGTGTAGAATGACGGTTCGAATGATGTGTATAATGAGATGTAGAATGATGTGTAGAATGAATGATGTGTAGAATGAATGATGTGTAGAATGATGTGTAGAATGATGTGTAAAATGAATGATGGGTAGAATGATGTGCAGAATGATGTGCAGAATGAATGATGTGCAGAATATAGTGTAGATTGATGTGTGGAATGATGTGGAGAATGATGTGTAGAATCATGTGTGGAATGATGTGCAGAGTGATGTGCAGAATGATGTGTGGAATGAATGATGTGCAGAATTACGTGTAGAATGATGTGTAGAATGATGTGTCGTAAGATGTGTAGAATGTATGATGTGTAGAATAATGTGTAGAATGATGTGTAGAATGATGCGTACAATCATATGGAGAAGGATGTGTAGAATGAATGATGTGTAGAATGATATGCAGAATGGTGTGTAGAATGACGTGTATATTTATGTGTAGAATGAATGATGTGTGGAATGAATTGCAGAATGATGTATAGAATGACGTGTAGCATGAATAGATTTGTAGAATGATGTGTAGAATGACGGGTAGAATGATGTGTACAATGATGTGTCGAATGAATAATGTGTAGAATGATGTGCAGAATGATGTGTAGAATGAATGATGTGTAGAATGACGTGCGGAATGATGTGCAGAATGAATGATGAGCAGAATGACGTGTAGATTGATGTGTAAGATGATGTGGAGAATGATGCGTAGTATGATATGTGGAATGAAGTGCAGAGTGATGTGCAGACTGATGTGTAGAATGAATGATGTGCAGAATGACGTTAGAATGATGTGTAGAATGATGTGTCGAAAGATTTGTAGAATTAATGATGTGCAGAATGATGTGTAGAATGACGTGTAGAATCAATTTTGTGTAGAATGATATGCAGAATGGTGTGTAGAATGATGTGTATATTGATGTGTAGAATGAATGATGTATGGAATGAATTGCAGATTGATGTATAGAATGACGTGTCGAATGAATGATTTGTAGAATGATGTGTGGAATGACGGTTAAAATGATGTGTATAATGAGATGTAGAATAATGTGTAGAATTAATGATATGAAGAATGAATGATGTGCAGAATGACGTGTAGAATGATGCGGAGAATGATGTGTAGAATGAATGATGTGCAGAATGATGTGTCGAATGATGTGTAGAATTCTGTGTAGAATGATTGATGTTTAGAATGTTGTGTAGAATGATGTTTCGAATGATGTGTAGAATGATGTGGAGAAGGATGTGTAGAAGGCTGTGCAGAATGATGTATGGAACAATGTGTAGAATGATGTGAAGAATGAAGGGTAGAATGATGTGTCGAATCATGTGGAGAATGATGTGTAGAATGAATGATGTGTAGAATGAATGCTGTGTAGAATGATGTGTAGCATGATGTGTAGAATGATGTGTAGAATGAATGATGTGCAGAATGACATGTAGATTGATGTGTAGAATGATGTGGAGAATGATGTGTAGAATGATGTCCAGTATGATGTGCAGAATGGTGTGCAGAATGATGTGTAGAATGATGTGTGGAATCAATGATGTGTAGAATGCTGTGTAGATTGATGTGCAGAATGATGTTCAGAATGATGTGTTGAATGATGCTTAGAATGAATGATGTGCAGTATGATGTGTAGAATGAAGTGTAGAATGATGTGTGAAATGATGTGCAGAGTGATGTGTAGAATGATGTGCAGAATGAATGATGTGCAAAATGACGTGTAGAATGATGTGTGGAGTGATGAGTCGAAAGATGTGTAGAATGAATGATGTGTAGAATGATGAGTAGAATGATGTGTAGAATGATGTGTACAATCATATGCAGAATGATGTGTAGAATGATGTGTAGAATTAATTATGTGTAGAATGATGTGTAGAATGGTGTGCAGAATGAGGTGTATATTGATGTGTAGAATGAATGATGTGTGGAATGAATTGCAGAATGATGTATAGAATGACGTGTAGAATGAATGATTTGTAGAATGACGTGTAGAATGACGGATAGAATGATGTGTAAAATGATGTGTAGAATGATGTGCAGAATTAATGATGTGTAGAATGATGTGCAGAATGATGTGTAGAATGATGTATAGAATGATTGATGTTTAGAATGTTGTGTCGAATGAATAAAATGTAGAATGATGGGTAGAATGCATGATGTTTAGAATGATGTGTAGAATGATGTGTAGAATGATGTGAAGAATGATGTGCAGAATGAATGATGTGTAGAATGATGATCTGTGGAATGATGCGAAGAATGATGTGTGGAATGATGTTGTAGAATGATGAGTAGCAAGATGTGTTGAATGATGTGTAGAATGATGATGTTTAGAATGAATGATGTGGAGAATGATGTATTGAATGTGCCGAATGATGTGTAGAATGATGTGTATAGAGATGTATAGAATGATGTTTAGAATGATGTGTAGAATGAATGATGTGTAGAATGACGTGTAGAATGAAGTGCAAAATGATGATGTTTAGAATAATGTGTTGAAAGATGTGTAGAATTAATGAAGTGTAGAATGATGTGTAGAATGATGTGTAGAATGATGTGTAGAATGAATGATGTGTAGAATGATGTGCAGTATGATGTGTCGAATGATGTGTAGATTGATGTGTAGAATGAACGATGTGCAGAATGAAGAGTAGAATGATATGTAGAATGATGTGCAGAATGAACGATTTGTAGAATTATGCATAGAATGATGTGCAGAATGATGTTTAGAATTATGTGTAGTATGAATGATGTGTAGAATGATGTGTAGAATGATGTGTAAAATGAATGATATGTCGAATGATGTGCAGAATGATGTGCAGAATGAATGATGTGCAGAATGACGTGTAGATTGATGTGTGTAATGATGAGGAAAATGATGTGTAGAATCATGTGTGGAATGATGTGCAGAGTGATGTGCAGAATGATGTGTGGAATGAATGATGTGCAGGATGATGTGTAGAATGATGTGTAGAATTCTGTGTAGAAGGATTGATGTTTAGAATGTTGTGTAGAATGACGTGTAGAATGATGTGCAGAATGATGTGCAGAATGAATGATGTGCAGAATGACGTGTAGATTGATGTGTAAAATGATGTGGAGAATGATGTGTAGAATGATATGTGGAATGATGTGCAGAGTGATGTGCAGAATGATGTGTAGAATGAATGATGTGCAGAATGACGTGTAGAATGACGTGTAGAATGATGTGTCGAAAGATTTGTAGAATTAATGATGTGCAGAACGATGTTTGGAATGATGTGTAGAATTAATTATGTGCAGAATGATGTGCAGAATTGTGTGTAGAATGATGTGTATATTGATATGTAAAATAAATGATGTATGGAATGAATTGCAGATTGATGAAAAGAATGACGTGTCGGATGAATGATTTGTAGAATGTTGTGTAGAATGACGGTTCGAATGATGTGTATAATGTGATGTAGAATGATGTGTAGAATTAATGATATGGAGAATGAATGATGTGCAGAATAACGTGTAGAATAATGCGTAGAATGATGTGTAGAATTAAAGATGTGTAGAATGATGTGTAGAATGATGTGTAGAATTCTGTGTAGAATGATTGATGTTTAGAATGGTGTGTAGAATGAAGTTTAGAATGATGTGTAGAATGATGTGTAGAATGATGTGCAGAATGATGAGTAGAAGGATGTGCATAATGATGTTGGAAAAATGTGTAGATAGATGTGTAGAATGAAGTGTAGAATGAAGTGTCGAATCATGTGGAGAATGATGTGTAGAATGAATGATGTGTAGAATGATGTGTAGAATGAATGCTGTGTAGAATGATGTGTAGCATGATGTGTAGAATGATGTGCAGAATGAATTATGTGTAGAATGACATGTAGATTGATGTGTAGAATGATGTGGAGAATGATGTGTAGAATGATATCCAGAATGATGTGCAGAATTAAGTGTAGAATGATGTATGGAATCAATGATATGTAGAATGCTGTGTAGAATGATGTACAGAATGATGTTCAGAATGATGAGTTGATGTCTGTTTAGAATGATGTGTAGAATGAAGTTTAGAATGATGTGTTGAATGATGCTCAGAATGAATGATGTGTTGTATGATGTGCAGAATGAAGTGTAGAATGATGTGTGAAATGACGTGCAGAGTGATGTGTAGAATGATGTGCAGAATGAATGATGTGCAAAATGACGTGTAGAATAATGTGTGGAGTGATGAGTGGAAATATGTGTAGAATGAATCATGTGTAAAATGATGTGTAGAATGGTGTGAAGAATGATTTGTACAATCATATATAGATTGATGTGTAGAATGATGTGTAGAATGAATTATGTGCAGACTGATGTTTAGAATGGTGTGTAGAATGATGTGTATATTGATGTTTAGAATGAACGATTTGTGGAATGAATTGCAGAATGATGTATAGAATGACGTGTAGAATGAATGATTTGTAGAATGATGTGTAGAATGACCGGTAGAATGAAGTGTATAATGATGTGTAATATGATGTGTAGAATTAATGATGTGTAGAATGACGTGCAGAATGATGTGTAGAATGATGTGTAGAATGAATGATGTGCAGAATGATGTGCAGAATGAATGATGTGCAGAATGACGTGTAGATTGATGTGTAAAATAACGTGGAGAATGATGTGTAGAATGATATGTGGAATGATGTGCAGAGTGATGTGCAGAATGATGTGCAGAATGATGTGAAGAATGATGTGCAGAATGAATGATGTGTAGAATGATGATCTGTGGAATGATGCGAAGAATGATGTGTAGAATGATGTTGTAGAATGATGTGGAGCATGATATGTAGAATGATGTGTAGAATGATGATGTTTAGAATGAATGATGTGTAGAATGATGTATTGAATGTGCCGAATGACGTGTAGAATGATGTGTATAAAGATGTATAGAATGGTGTTTAGAATGATGTGAAGAATGATGTGTAGAATGAATGATGTGTAGAATGACGTGTAGAATGAAGTGTAAAATGATGATGTTTAGAATAATGTGTTGAAGGATGTGTAGAATGAATGAAGTGTAGAATGATGTGCACAATGATGTGTAGAATGATGTGTAGATTGATGTGTAGAATGAACGATGTGTAGAATGAAGTGTAGAATGATATGTAGAATGATGTGTAGAATGAACGATTTGTAGAATTATGCATAGAATGTTGTGTAGAATGATGTTGTAGAATGATGTGGAGCATGATGTGAAGAATGATGTGTAGAATGAATGATGTGTAGAATGATGTGTAGAATGAAGTGTAAAATGAATGATGGGTAGAATGACGTGCAGAATGATGTGCAGAATGAATGATGTGCAGAATATAGTGTAGATTCATGTGTGGAATGATGTGGAGAATGATGTGTAGAATCATGTGTGGAATGATGTGCAGAGTGATGTGCAGAATTATGTGTGGAATGAATGTTGTGCAGAATGACGTGTAGAATGATGTGTAGAATGATGTGTCGAAAGATTTGTAGAATTAATGATGTGCAGAATGATGTGTAGAATGACGTGTAGAATTAATTATGTGTAGAATGATATGCAGAATGGTGTGTAGAATGATGTGTATATTGATGTGTAGAATGAATGATGTCTGGAATGAATTGCAGATTGATGTATAGAATGACGTGTCGAATGAATGATTTGTAGAATGATGTGTAGAATGACGGTTAGAATGATGTGTATAATGAGATGTAGAATAATGTGTAGAATTAATGATATGGAGAATGAATGATGTGCAGAATGACGTGTAGAATGATGCGTAAAATGATGTGTAGAATGAATGATGTGTTGAATGATGTGTCGAATGTTGTGTAGAATTCTGTGTCGAATGATTGATGATTAGAATGTTGTGTAGAATGAAGTTTCGAATGATGTGTAGAATGATGTGGAGAAGGATGTGTAGAAGGCTGTGCAGAATGATGTGTGGAACAATGTGTAGAATGATGTGAAGAATGAAGGGTAGAATGAAGTGTCGAGTCATGTGGAGAATGATGTGTAGAATGAATGATGTGTAGAATGAATGCTGTGTAGAATGATGTGTAGCATGATGTGTAGAATGATGTGTAGAATGATGTGTAAAATGAATGATAAGCCGAATGATGTGCAGAATGATGTGCAGAATGAATGATGTGCAGAATGACGTGTAGATTGATGTGTGTAATGATGAGGAAAATGACGTGTAGCATCATGTGTGGAATGATGTGCAGAGTGATGTGCAGAATGATGTGTGGAATGAATGATGTGTAGAATGATGTGTAGAATGACGTGTAGAATGATGTGCAGAATGATGTGCAGAATGAATGATGTGCAGAATGACGTGTAGATTGATGTGTAAAATGATGTGGAGAATGATGTGTAGAATGAGATGTGGAATGATGTGCAGAGTGACGTGCAGAATGATGTGTAGAATGAATGATGTGCAGAACGATGTGTAGAATGATGTGTAGAATTAATTATGTGTAGAATGATGTGCAGAATGGTGTGTAGAATGATGTGTATATTGATATGTAGAATAAATGATGTATGGAATGAATTGCAGATTGATGTATAGAATGACGTGTCGAATGAATGATTTGTAGAATGTTGTGTAGAATGACGGTTCGAATGATGTGTATAATGAGATGTAGAATGATGTGTAGAATTAATGATATGGAGAATGAATGATGTGCAGAATGATGTGTAGAATGAAGCGTAGAATGATGTGTAGAATGAATGATGTGTAGAATGAATGATGTGTAGAATGATGTGTAGAATTCTGTGTAGAATTCTGTGTAGAATGATTGATGTTTAGAATGTTGTGTAGAATGGCGTGTAGAATGATGTGCAAAATGATGTGCAGAATGAATGATGTGCAGAATGATGATCTGTGGAATGATGCGAAGAATGATGTGTAGAATGATGTTGTAGAATGATGTGGAGTATGATGTGTAGAATGATGTGTAGATTGATGTGTAGAATGAACGATGTGTAGAATGAAGAGTAGAATGATATGTAGAATGATGTGTAGAATGAACGATTTGTAGAATTATGCATAGAATGATGTGTAGAATGAGGTTTAGAATTATGTGTAGTATGAATGATGTGTAGAATGATGTGTAGAATGATGTGTAAAATGAATGATATGTAGAATGATGTGCAGAATGATGTGCAGAATGAATGATGTGCAGAATGACGTGTAGATTGATGTGTGTAATAATGAGGAAAATGATGTGTAGAATCATGTGTGGAATGATGTGCAGAGTGGTGTGCAGAATGATGTGTGGAATGAATGATGTGTAGAATTCTGTGTAGAATGATTGATGTTTCGAATGTTGTGTAGAATGACGTGTAGAATGATGTGCAGAATGATGTGCAGAATGAATGATGTGCAGAATGACGTGTGGATTGATGTGTAAAATGATGTGGAGAATGATGTGTAGAATGAGATGTGGAATGATGTGCAGAGTGATGTGCAGAATGATGTGTAGAATGAATGATGTGCAGAATGACGTTGAGAATGATGTGTAGAATGAAGTGTCGAAAGATTTGTAGAATTAATGACGTGCAGAACGATGTGTAAAATGATGTGTAGAATTAATTATGTGTAGAATGATGTGCAGAATGGTGTGTAGAATGATGTGTCTATTGATATGTAGAATAAATGATGTATGGAATGAATTGCAGATTGATGTATAGAATGACGTGTCGAATGAATGATTTGTAGAATGTTGTGTAGAATGACGGTTCGAATGATGTGTATAATGAGATGTAGAATGATGTGTAGAATTAATGATATGGAGAATGAATGATGTGCAGAATGACGTGTAGAATGATGCGTAGAATGATGTGTAGAATGAATGATGTGTAGAATGATGTGTAGCATTCTGTGTAGAATGATTGATGTTTAGAATGTTGTCTAGAATGACGTGTAGAATGATGTGCAGAATGATGTGCAGATTGAATGATGTGCAAAATGACGTGTACATTGATGTGTAAAATGATGTGGAGAATGATGTGTAGAATGATATGTGGAATGATGTGCAGAGTGATGAGCAGAATGATGTGTAGAATGAATGATGAGCAGAATGACGTGTAGAATGATGTGTAGAATGAAGTGTCGAAAGATTTGTAGAATTAATGATGTGCAGAACGATGTGTAGAATGATGTGTAGAATTAATTATGTGTAGAATGATGTGCAGAATGGTGTGTAGAATGATGCGTATATTGATATGCAGCATAAATGATGTATGGAATGAATTGCAGATTGATGTATAGAATGACGTGTCGAATGAATGATTTGTAGAATGTTGTGTAGAATGACGGTTCGAATGATGTGTACAATTAGATGTAAAATGATGTGTAGAATTAATGATATGGAGAATGAATGATGTGCAGAATGACGTGTAGAATAATGCGTAGAATGATGTGTAGAATGAATGATTTGTAGAATGATGTGTTGAATGATGTGTAGAATTCTGTGTAGAATGATTGATGTTTAGAATGTTGTGTAGAATGAAGTTTAGAATGATGTGTAGAATGATGTGCAGAATGATGAGTAGAATGAATGAAGTGTAGAATGATGTGTAGAATGATGTGTAGAAGGATGTGCAGAATGAATGATGTGTAGAATGACATGTAGATTGATGTGTAGAATGATGTGGAGAATGATGTGTAGAATGATATCCAGAAGGATGTGCAGAATGATGTGTAGAATGATGTATGGAATCAATGATGTGTAGAATGCTGTATAGAATGATGTACAGAACGATGTTCAGAATGATGTGTTGATGTCTGTTTAGAATGATGTGTAGAATGAAGTTTAGAATGATGTGTTGAATGATGTGTAGAATGATGTGTAGAATGAATGCTGTGTAGAATGATGTGTAGCATGGTGTATAGAATGATGTGTAGAATGAATGATGTGTAGAATGACATGTAGATTGATGTGTAGAATGATGTGGAGAATGATGTGTAGAATGATATCCAGAAGGATGTGCAGAATGATGTGTGGAATGATGTATGGAATCAATGATGTGTAGAATGCTGTATAGAATGATGTACAGAACGATGTTCAGAATGATGTGTTGATGTCTGTGTAGAATGATGTGTAGAATGAAGTTTAGAATGATGTGTCGAATGATGCTTAGAATGAATGATGTGTTGTATGATGTGCAGAATGAAGTGTAGAATGATGTGTGAAATGATGTGCGCAGTGATGTGTAGAATGATGTGCAGAATGAATGATGTGCAAAATGACGTGTTGAATAATGTGTGGAGTGATGAGTCGAAATAAGTGTAGAATGAATCATGTGTAGAATGATGTGTAGAATGATGTGAAGAATGATTTGTACAATCATATATAGATTGATGTGTAGAATGATGTGTAGAATGAATTTTGTGCAGACTGATGTGTAGAATGGTGTGTAGAATGTTGTGTATATTGATGTTTCGAATGAACGTTTTTTGGAATGAATTGCAGAATGATGTATAGAATGACGTGTAGAATGAATGAATTGTAGAATGATGTGTAGAATGACCGGTAGAATGATGTGTATAATGATGTGTAAAATGATATGTAGAATTAATGATGTTTAGAATGACGTGCAGAATGATGTGTAGAATGATGTGTAGAATGAATGATGTGCAGAATGATGTGCTGAATGAATGATGTGCAGAATGACGTGTAGATTGATGTGTAAAATGATGTGGAGAATGATGTGTCGAATGATATGTGGAATGATGTGCAGAGTGATGTGCAGCATGATGTGCAGAATGACGTGTAGAATGATGTGTAGAATGATGTGTCGAAAGATTTGTAGAATTAATGACGTGCAGAATGATGTGTAGAATGACGTGTAGAATTAATTATGTGTAGAATGATGTGCAGAATGGTGTGTAGAATGATGTGTATATTGATGTGTAGAGTGAATGATGAATGGAATGAATTTCAGATTAATGTATAGAATGACGTGTCGAATGAATGATTTGTAGAATGATGTGTAGAATGACGGTTAGAATGATGTGTATAATGAGATGTAGAATAATGTGTAGCATTAATGATATGGAGAATGAATGATGTGCAAAATGACGTGTAGAATGAGGCGCAGAATGAAGTGTAGAATGAATGATGTGTAGAATGATGTGTAGAATTATGTGTAGAATGATTGATGTTTAGAATGTTGTGTAGAATGAAGTTTCGAATGATGTGTAGAATGATGTGCAGAATGATGAGTTGAATGAATGAAGTGTAGAATGATGTGGAGAAGGATGTGTAGAAGGATGTGCAGAATGATGTGTGAAACAATGTGTCGAATGATGTGATGAATGAAGGGTAGAATGAAGTGTCGAATCATGTGGCGAATGATGTGTAGAATGAATGATGTGTAGAATGATGTGTAGAATGAATGCTGTGTAGAATGATGTGTAGCATGATGTGTCGAATGATGTGTAGAATGAATGATGTGTAGAATGACATATAGATTGATGTGTAGAATGAAGTGGAGAATGATGTGTAGAATGATGTCCAGTATGATGTGCAGAATGACGTGCAGAATGATGTGTAGAATGATGTGTGGAATCAATGATGTGTAGAATGCTGTGTCGATTGATGTGCAGAATGATGTTCAGAATGATGTGTTGAATGATGCTTAGAATTAATGAAGTGTAGCATGATGTGTAGAATGAAGTGTAGAATGATGTTTTGAAATGATGTGCAGAGTGATGAGTCGAACGATGTGTAGAATGAATGATGTGCAAAATGACGTGTAGAATGATGTGTAGAATGATGTGTAGAATGATGTGTACAATCATATGTAGAATGATGTGTAGAATGGTGTGTAGAATGATGTGTATATTGATGTTTCGAATGAATGATGTATGGAATGAATTGCAGAATGATGTATTGAATGAAGTGTAGAATGAATGATTTGTAGAATGACGTGTAGAATGGCGGATAGAATGATGTGTTTAATGATGTGTAGAATTATGTGCAGAATTAATGCTGTGTAGAATGATGTATTGAATGTTTGAAGTTTAGAATGTTGTGTAGAATGAATAAAATGTAGAATGATGGGTAGAATGAATGATGTTTAGAATGATGTGTAGAATGACGTGTAGAATGATGTGAAGAATGATGTGCAGAATGAATGATGTGTAGAATGATGATCTGTGGAATGATGCGAAGAATGATGTGTAGAATGATGTTGTAGAATGATGTGGAGCATGATGTGTAGAATGATGTGTAGAATTATGATGTTTAGAAAGAATGATGTATAGAATGATGTATTGAATGTGCCGTGATGTGAAGAATGATGTGTATACAGATGTATAGAATGATATTTAGAATGTTGTGTCGAATGATGTGTCGAATGAATGATGTGTAGAATGACGTGTAGAATGAAGTGTAAAATGATGATGTTTAGAAAAATGTGTTGAAAGATGTGTAGAAAGATGTGCAGAATAAATGATGTGTAGAATGATGTGTAGAATGATGTGTAGAATGATGTGCGGATTAATGTGTAGAATGAATGATGTGCAGAATGAAGTGCAGAATGATGTGTAGAATGATGTGTCGAATGAATGATTTGTAGAATGATGAGTCGAATGAAGTGTAGATTGAGGTGTAGAATGATGTGTAGGATGATTGATGTTTAGAATGTTGTGTAGAATGAAGTTTAGAATGATGTGTAGAATGATGTGTAGAATGATGAGTAGAATGAATGATGTGTAGGATAATGTGTCGAAAGATGTGTAGAATGAATGATGTGTAGAATGATGTGTAGAATGATGTGTACATTGATGTGAAGAATAATGTGCTAAATGAATGATGTGTAGAATGATGATCTGTGGAATGATGCGAAGAATGATGTGCAGAATAAAGTTGTAGAATGATGTGGAGCATGATGTGTAGAATGATGTGTAGAATGATGTTGTTTAGAAAGAATGATGTGTAGAATGATGTGTCGAAAGATGTGTAGAATGAATGATGTGTATCAAGATGTATAGAATGATGTTTAGAATGATGTGTAGAATGATGTGTAGAATGATGATTAGAATGTTGTGTGGAATGATGTGTAGAATGATGAGTAGACTGAATGATGTGTAGAATGATGTGGAGAATGATGTGTAGAAGGATGTGCAGATGATGTGTGGAACAATGTGTAGAATGAAGTGTAGAATGATGTGTAGAATGAAGTATAGAATCATGTGGAATATGATGTGTAGAATGAATGATGTTCAGAATGACGTGTAGATTGATGTGTAGAATGATGTGAAGAATGATGTGTAGAATGATTTGTGGAATGATGTGCAGAGTGATGTGCAGAATGATGTTTAGAATTATGTGTAGAATGACGTGTCGAATGATGTGTAGATTGATGTGTGGAATGAATGATGTGTAGAATGATGTGTAGAATGATGTGTAGAATGATTTGCAGAATGATGTGTAGAATGATGTGTAGAATCACGTGCAGATTGATGTGTAGAATGATGTGTAGAATGAATGATGTGTAGAATGATGACGTGGAGAATGATGTTTAGAATGATGTGTGGAATTATGTGTAGAATGATGTGTCGAATGATGTGTAGATTGATGTGTAGAATGAATGATGTGTAGAATGAAGTGTAGAATGATGTGTAGAATGATGATGAGAATGTTGTGTAGAATGATCTGTAGAATGAATGATTTGTGGAATGAAGATGTGAAGAATGAGGTGTAGAATGATTTATATAATGATATGTAGAATGATTGGTGTGTAGAATGATGTGTAGAATGATGTGTAGAACGATGTGAAGAATGATATGCAGCGTGAATGATGTGTAGAATGATGATCTGTGGAATGACGCGAAGAATGATGTGCAGAATGATGTTGTAGAATGAAGTGGAGAATGATGTGTGGAATGATGTGTATTATGATGATGTTTAGAATGAATGAAGTGTAGAATGATGTATTGAATGTGCCGAATGTTGTGTAGAATGATGTGCATAAAGATGTATAGAATGATGTGTAGAATGATGTGTAGAATGATGTGTAGAATGATGTGTAGAATGAATGATGTGTCGAATGACGTGAACAATGAAGTGTAGAATGATGATGTGTGGCATGATGTGTCGAAAGATATGTAGAATGAATGAAGTGTAGAATGACGTGCAGAATGATGTGTAGAATGATGTGTAGAATGATGTGCAGAATGAATGATGTGTAGAATGATGTGTACAATGATGTGCGGATTGATGTGTAGAATGAATGATGTGCAGTTTGAAGTGCAAAATGATGTGTAGAATGAATGATTTCTGGAATGATGCGTAGAATGATGTGTAGAATGATGTGCAGAATGATGTGTAGAATGAATAATGTGTAGAATGATGTGTAGAATGTATGATGTGTCGAATGAATTGCAGAATGATGTATAGAATGACGTGTAGAATGAATGATTTGAAGAATGATGTGCAGAATGACGGTGCGAATGATGCCTATAATGATGTGTAGAATGATGAGTAGAATGATTTGTAGAAAGAATTGTAGAATCATGTGGAATATGATTTGTCGAATGAATGATGTGCAGAAGGACGGGTAGATTGATGTGTAGAATAAATGATGTGCAGAATGACGTGCAGAATGATGTGTAGAAAGAAGTGTAGAATGAATGATGTGTCGAATGATGTGTAGAATGATGTGTAGAATATTTTGCAGAATGATGTGTAGAATGATGTGTAGAATGACGTGCAGATTGATGTGTAGAATGATATGGAGAATGATGTGTGGAACAATAGTGGAATCTATGAAGTGTAGAATGATGTGTAGGATGATGTGTAGAATGCTGATTAGAATTTTGTGCAGAAGGATGTGTGCAATGAATGATGTGTGGAATGATGATGTGTAGAATGATGTGTAGAATGATGTATATAATGATATGCAGAATGATTGGTAGAATGAATGATGTGTAGAATGATGTGCAGAATGATGTGTAGAATGACGTGAAGAATGATGTTCAGAATGAATGATGTGCAGAATGATGATCTGTGGAATAATTCGAAGAATGATGTGCAGAATGATATTGGAGAATGATGTGGAGAATGATGTGTAGAATGACGTGTAGAATGATGATGTTTAGAATGAATGATGTGTAGAATGATTTATTGAATGTGCCGAATGATGTGCAGAATGATGTGTATAAAGATGTATAGAATGATGTGTAGAATGATGTGTAGAATGATGTGCAGAATGAATGATGTGTAGAATGACGTGTAGAATTAAGTGTCCAATGATGATGTGTAGAATGATGTGTCGAAAGATGTGTAGAATGAATGAAGTGCAGAATGATGTGTTGAATGATGTGTAGAATGATGTGTAGAATGAAAGATGTGTAGAATGATGTTTAGAATGATGTGTAGAATGATGTGCAGAATAATGTGTAGAATGATATGTGGAATGATGTGTATATTGATGTGTACTATGATGTGTAGAATCATGTGTATAATGATATTTAGAATGATGTGTAGAATGATGTGTAGAATGATATGTGAAATGGTGTGCAGAGAGATGTGTAGAATGATGTGTAGAATGAATGATGTGCAAAATGACGTGTAGAATGATGTGTAGAATGATGTGTAGAATGATTTGAAAAATGATGTGTAGAATGAAAGATGTGTAGAATGAAGTTTAGAATGATGTGTAGAATGATATGCAGAATGATGTGTACAATTATGTGTGGAATGATCTGCAGCTTGATGTGTAGAATGAATGATGTGCAGAATGAAGTGCAGAATGATGTGTAGAATGATGTGTAGAATGAAAGATTTGTAGAATGATGCGTAGAATGA
Source organism: Pristiophorus japonicus (assembly GCF_044704955.1). Classification (NCBI taxonomy): domain Eukaryota; kingdom Metazoa; phylum Chordata; class Chondrichthyes; family Pristiophoridae; genus Pristiophorus; species Pristiophorus japonicus. The sequence goes on along the minus strand of NW_027254805.1, from coordinate 119,089 downwards.
TGTGTAGAATGATGTTCAGAATGATGTGTAGATTGAATGATGTGTAGAATGATGTGTAGCATGATGTGTATATTGATGTGTGGAATGAATGATGTGTGGAATGAATTGCAGAATGATGCATAGAACGACGTGTAGAATGAATGATTTGTAGAATAATGTGTAGAATGACGGGTAGAAAGATGTGTAGAATGATGTGGAGAATGATGTGTAGAATGATGTGTGGAATGATGTGCAGAGTGATGTGTAGAATGATGTGTAGAATGAATGATATGAAGAATGACGTGTAGAATGATGTGTCGAAAGATGTGTAGAATGTATGATGTGTAGAATAATGTGTAGAATGATGTGTAGAATGATTTGCAGAATGATGTATAGAATGATGTGTAGAATGACGTGTAGAGTTATGTGTAGAATGATGTTTAGATGATGTGTTAAATTATGTGTAGAATGATGTGTCGAATGACGTGTAGATTGATGTGTGGAATTGTTGTAGAGAGTCGAAAGATATATAGAGACTTAGGCATTAGGCACCTGCTGGATATTTAAAACTCACATAAAATGGCTGCCCAGGCATGATGGGAAACCAGGTAGTCAAGCTGTGAACTGTTGAACGTTCACTGACCGAGCAATAACCCTGTGAGGCCCACTGTAGGAATGCCTGGGAAGACAGAGATAAGAAGGAAGCCATCTCCTGTGAGCAAGGTCATAAACCAATTAATTCCCCAGGAAGAAAAATAAGAGGGAAACCATTTGCTGTAAACAAGGCTACAAACCAATTATTTCTCCCAGATGAAAGAACTAGGGAGAGAACCTATAAAGTCATCGATCAGCCCAAACTGACAATAACCGAACATATGGTTCCCTGGATACTAGGAGAATTCTATTGGGTTAAACGTACCTATATGTAATCTATAATCGTTGTGATTGGCTTGTGTCCAGCCGTGATGGGCTGTGTAGCTGTAGTAAACTGTTTTGTAACTGTTGTGAAACATATAAAGGTACATGTAACTCTTTGTTCTGTGAAGAGAAACCTGGATACGGTCCTGAGTTTTTCCTTCCCGCTGAGCGTAATAAAAGCTGCTTCAGCATTGGAACCGACCCTGAGTGTTGAGTGATTCTTCTAAGAAAACACTAACGCTAACAATGGCGTAGTCGACGGGATTTCCCGGAGTCGCTGGACGCCCTTGGAAAAAACCCGGGTGAGTATAAAAAACAATGATGTGTGGCTTGCTGTGTAGAATGAATGAAGTGTAGAATTAAGTGTAAAGGGATGTGTTGAATGAAGAGCAGAATGTATGATGTATAGAATGATGTGTGGAATTATGTGTAGAATGTTGTGTGGAATGATGTATGAATGAATGATGTTTAGAATGACGTGTAGATTGATGTGTAGAATGAATGATGTGTAGAATTAATTGTAGAATGATGTGTAGAATGATGAGTAGTGTGCATGATGTGAAGAATAATGTGTAGAATGCGGTGCAGAATGATGTGTTGAATGATGTGCGGCTTGCTGTGTAGAATGAATGATGTGTAGAATTAAGTGTAAAATGATGTGTTGAATGATGAGCAGAATGTATGATGTTTAGAATGATGTGTGGAATGATGTGTAGAATGTTGTGTAGAATGATGTGTGAATGAATGATGTGTCGAATGATGTGTAGATTGATGTGTAGAATAATATGGAGATTGATATGTAGAATGATATCTGGAATGAAAGGGAGAATGATGTGTAGAATGATGTGTACAATAAATGATGTGTAGAATGATGAGTAGATTTTTGTGTAGAATGATGTGTAGAATAAATGATATGTAGAATGAAGTGTAGAATGATGTATAGTATGATGAGTAAAATGCATGATATGTAGAATGATGTGTAGAATGAGGTGCAGAATGATGTGTTGAATGATGTGTAAATTGATGTGCAGAATGTGAGATGAGCAGAATGATGTGTAGAATGCATGATGTGTATAATGATGTGTAGAATGATGTGTAGAAAGATGTGTAGAATAATGTGTAGAAAAAATGATGCGTCGAATGACGTGTAGAATAATGTGTAGAATAATGTGTATGATGATGTGTAGAATGAATGATGTGCAGAATGATGTGTAGAATTAATGATGTGTAGAACGATGTGCAGAATGATATGTAGAATGATGTATAGAATTAGGTGCAGAATGATATATAGAATTATTTGTCGAATGATTGATGTTTAGAATGCGGTGTAGAATGATGATTTGAATGATGTGTAGAATAATGTGTAGAAGGATGTGTAGAATCATGTGTAGAATGATGTGTAGAATGATGTATAGAATTATGTGTAGAATGATCTGTAGAATGATGTGAAAATTGATGTGTAGAATGATGTGTAGAAGGATGTGTAGAATGATGCGTAGATGGTTGTGTAGAATGATGTGTATAATGATGTGTAGAATGATAGATGTGTAGAATGATGTGTAGAATGGTGAGTCGAATGATGTGTCGAATGATGTGTAGGATGACGTGTAGAATGATGTGTAGAATGAATGATGTGTAGAATGATCTATAGAATGAATGATGTGAAGAATGATGTGTAGAATGATGTGTAGACTGGTGTGTAGAATGATGTATAGTTTGATTGAAGGTTAGCATGTTGTGTAGAATGATGTGTAGAACGATGTGTACAATGATGTGTAGAATGATGTGTAGAATGATGTGTAGAATGATGTGTGGAATGAATGATGTGTAGAATGATGTGTAGAATGATGTGCAGAATGATGCGTAGAATGAATGATGGCCAGAATGATGTGTTGAATAATGTGTAGAATACTGTATAGAATGATGTATAGAATGATGTGTACAATGAATAACATGTAGAATGATGTGTAAAATGATGTGCAGAATGAAAAACGTGCAGAATGATGTGTAAAATAACGTGTGGAATGATGTGTAGAATCAATGATGTATAGAATAAAGTGTAGAATGATGTGTAAAATGATGTGTGGAATGATGTGTAGAATGAAAAATGTGTGCAATGATGCGTAGAATGATGTGTCGAATGATGTGTAGAATGATGTGCAGAATGATGTGTAGAATGATGTGTAGAATGAATTATGTGCAGAATGATCCGTAGAATGAATGATGTATAGAACGAATGACGTGCAGAATGATGTGTAGAATGAATGATGAGTAGAATGATGTGCAGAATGATTGCAGAATGATTTATAGAATTAGGTGAAGAATGATGTGGAGAATTATGTGTAGAATGATTGATGTTTAGAAAGATGTGTAGAATGATGTTTAGAATGACGTGTAGAATGATGTGCAGAAGGATGTGTAGAATCATGTGTAGAATGATGTTTAGAATGATGTATAGAATGACGTGCAGAATGATGTGCAGAATGATGTGTAGAATGAATGATGTTAAGAATGTTGTGTAGCATAATGTATCAAAAAACGTGCAGAATGAATGATGTGCAGAATGATGTGTAGAATAATGTGTAGAATGAATTATGTGCAGAATGATCCGTAGAATGAATGATGTATAGAACGAATGACGTGCAGAATGATGTGTAGAATGAATGATGAGTAGAATGATGTGCAGAATGATTGCAGAATGATTTATAGAATTAGGTGAAGAATGATGTAGAGAATTATGTGTAGAATGATTGATGTTTAGAACGATGTGTAGAATGATGTTTAGAATGACGTGTAGAATGTTGTGCAGAAGGATGTGTAGAATCATGTGTAGAATGATGTTTAGAATGATGTATAGAATGACGTGCAGAATGATGTGCAGAATGATGTGTAGAATGAATGATGTTAAGAATGTTGTGTAGAATAATGTATCGAAAAACGTGCAGAATGAATGATGTGCAGAATGATGTGTAGAATAATGTGTAGAATGAATTATGTGCAGAATGATCCGTAGAATGAATGATGTATAGAACGAATGACGTGCAGAATGATGTGTAGAATGAATGATGAGTAGAATGATGTGCAGAATGATTGCAGAATGATTTATAGAATTAGGTGAAGAATGATGTAGAGAATTATGTGTAGAATGATTGATGTTTAGAACGATGTGTAGAATGATGTTTAGAATGACGTGTAGAATGTTGTGCAGAAGGATGTGTAGAATCATGTGTAGAATGATGTTTAGAATGATGTATAGAATGACGTGCAGAATGATGTGCAGAATGATGTGTAGAATGAATGATGTTAAGAATGTTGTGTAGAATAATGTATCGAAAAACGTGCAGAATAAATGATGTGCAGAATGACGTGTAGAATGATGTGTAGATGATGTGTAGAATGATGTGTAGATTGATGTGAAGAATGATGTGTAGAATGATGAGCTGAACGAGTGATGTGTAGATGATGTGTAGAATGATGTGTAGATTGATGTGTAGAAGGAATGACGTGCAGAATGATGTGTAGAATGATATGTAGAATCATGTGTCGAATGAATGATGTGTAGAATAATGTGTTGAATGATGTGAAGAATTATGTGAAGAATGATGAGTAGATTGATGTGCAGACTGATGCGTAGAATGATGTGTAGAATGATATGTGGAATGAAGATGTGTACAATGATGTGTAGAATGATGTGTAGAATGATTGATGTGTAGAATGATGTGCAGAATGACGTGCAGCATGAAAGATGTGTAGAATGATGTGTAGAATGATGTTTAGAATGATGTGTCGAATGATGTGTAGAATGATGTGCAGATTGATGTGTAGAAAGATGTGTAGAATGATGTTAAGAATCAATGATGTTTAGAATGATGTTAAGAATCAATGATGTTTAGAATGATGTATGGAATGATGTTTAGAATGATATGAAGAATGATGTGTTGAATGAATGATGTGTAGAATGACGTGAAGATTGATGTGTAGAATGATGTGTGGCATGATGTGTAGATTGATGTGTAGAATGATGTGTCGAATTATGTGCAGAAATATTGATGTTAAGAATGTTGTGCAGAATGATGTGTAGAATGAATGATGTACAGAATGACGTGTAGATTAACGTGTAGAATGATGTGTAGAATGACGTGCAGAATGATGTGTAGAACGATGTGTAGATTCAATGATGTGTAGAATGATGTGTAGATTGATGTGTAGAATGATGGTAGAATGATGTGGAGAATGATGTGTGGAATGAATGATGTGCAGAATGATGTGTAGAATGATGTGTAGAATGATGTGTAGAATGATGCGTAGAATGAATGATGGCCAGAATGATGTGTAGAATAATGTGTAGAATGATGTGTAGAATGATGTGTAGAATGATGTGTAGAATGAATGATGAGTAGAATGATGTGCAGAATGATGTGCAGAATGATTTATAGAATTAGGTGAAGAATGATGTAGAGAATTATGTGTAGAATGATTGATGTTTATAAAGATGCGTAGAATGATGTTTAGAATCATGTGTAGAATGATGTGCAGAAGGATGTGTGGAATGATGTGTAGAATGATGTGTAGAATAATGTGTAGAGTGAAAGATGTATAGAACGATGTGCAGAATGATGTGCAGAATGATGTGCAGAATGATGTGCAGAATGAATGATGTGTAGAATGTTGTGTAGAATAATGTGTAGAATGAATGATGTTTAGAATGTTGTGTAGAATGATGTGTTGATGATGTGTAGAATGATGTGAAGATTCATGTGAAGAATGATGTGTAGAATGATGAGCTGAATGAATGATGTGTAGAATGATGAGTAGAATGATGTGTAGATGATGTGTAGAATGATGTGTAGATTGATGTGTAGAATTAATGACGTGCAGAATGATGTGTAGAATGATGTGCAGAATCATGTGCCGAATGAATGATGTATAGAATAATGTGTTGAATGATGTGAAGAATTATGTGAAGAATGTTGAGTAGATTGATGTGTAGAATGATGCGTAGAATGATGTGTAGAATGATGTGTAGAATGATGTGTAGAATGATGTGAAGAATGATGTGAAGAATGATGTGAAGAATGATGTGCTGAATGAATGATGTGTAGAATGAATGATGTACAGAATGACATGTATATTAACGTGTAGAATGATGTGTAGAATGACGTGCAGAATGATGTGTAGATTCAATGATGTGTAGAATGATGTGTAGATTGATGTGTAGAATGATGGGTAGAATGATGTGGAGAATGATGTGTGGAATGTATGATGTGTAGAATGAAATATAGCATGATGTGTAGATTGATTAGTAGAATGCTTGATGTGTACAATGATGTGTAGAATGAAAGATGTGTAGAATGTTGTGTAGAATAATGTATCGAAAAACGTGAAGAATGAATGACGTGCAGAATGACGTGTAGAATGATGTGAAGATTCATGTGAAGAATGATGTGTAGAATGATGAGCTGAATGAATGATGTGTAGAATGATGAGTAGAATAATGTGTATAATGATGTGTAGAATGATGTGTAGATTGATGTGTAGAAGGAATGACGTGCAGAATGATGTGTAGAATGATGTGTAGAATCATGTGTCGAATGAATGATGTGTAGAATAATGTGTTGAATGAGGTGAAGAATTATGTGAACAATGATGAGTAGATTGATGTGTAGAATAATGCGTAGAATGATGTGTAGAATATTGTGTTGAATGATGTGAAGAATTATGCGAAGAATGATGAGTAGATTGATGTGTAGAATGATGCGTAGAATGATGTGTAGAATGATATGTAGAATGATGATGTGTACAATGATGTGTAGAATGATGTGTAGAATGATTGATGTGTAGAATGATGTGTAGAATGACGTGCAGCATGAAAGATGTGTAGAATGATGTGTAGAATGACGTGTAGAATGATGTGTCGAATGATTTGCAGAATGATGTGCAGATTGATGTGCAGAAAGATGTGTAGAATGATGTTAAGAATCAATGATGTTTAGAATGATGTATGGAATGAAGTTTAGAATGATGTGAAGAATGAAGTGCTGAATGAATGATGTGTAGAATGACGTGTAGATTGAGGTGTAGAATGACGTGTGGAATGATGTGTAGATTGATGTGTAGAATGATGTGTCGAATTATGTGCAGAATTATTGATATTTAGAATGTTGTGCAGAATGATGTGTAGAATGAATGATGTACAGAATGACGTGTAGATTAACGTGTAGAATGATGTGTAGAATGATGTGTAGAATGACGTGGAGAATGATGTGTGGAATGTATGATGTGTAAAATGAAATATAGCCTGATGTGTAGATTGATTAGTAGAATGCTTGATGTGTAGAATGATGTGTAGAATGATGTGTAGAATGATGTGTCGAAGGATGTGTAGAATGATGAGTAGAATGATGTGTAGAATGATATGTATAATGAAGTGTATAATGATGTGTAGAATGATAGATGTGTAGAATGATGCGTAGAATGGTGTGTCGAATGATGTGTCGAATGATGTGTAGGATGATGTGTAGAATGATGTGTAGAATGAATGATGTGTAGAATGATCTGTAGAATGAATGATCTGTAGAATAATGTGTAGAATGACGTGCAGCATGAAAGATGTGTCTAATGATGTGCAGAATGATGCATAGAATGATGTGTAGAATGATGTGTAGAATGACATGCAAAAGGATATGCAGAATTACGTGTAAAATGATGTGTAGAATTATGTGCAGAATGATGTGTAGAATGTTGTGTCGAATGATGTGTAGAATGATGTGTCGAATGCATGATGTGCAGAATGATGTGTAGAATGATGCGTTGAATGAATGATGTGTAGAATGATGTGTAGAATGATGTGCAGAATGATGTGTCGAAAGCATGATGTGCAGAATGATGTGTAGAATGATGCGTTGAATGAGTGATGTGCAGAATAATGATTATAATAATGTGTAGAATGATGTGTAGAATGATGTGCAGAATGATGTGTAGAATGGATGTTGTGTAGAATGATGTGTAGAATGACGTGCAGAATGAAAGATGATTACATGATGTGCAGAATGATGTGATGAATGATGTGTAGAATGATATGTAGAATGGTGTGTCGAATGAATGATGTGTGGAATGATGTGTAGAATGATGTGCAGAATGATGTGTCGAATGCATGATGTGCAGAATGATGTGTAGAATGATGCGTTGAATGAGTGATGTGCACAATAATGATTATAATAATGTGTAGAATGATATGTAGAATGATGTGTCAAATGCTTTGTAGAATGATGTGTAGCATGATGTGTATAACGATTTGTAGAATGATGATATGTAGAATGATGCATAAAATTATTTGCAGAATCAATGATGTGTAGAATGATGTGTAGAACGATGTGTAGCATGACGTGTAGAATGATGTGCAGAATGAATACTGTATAGATTGATATTTAGATTGACATGTCGAATGATGTGTAGAATGATGTGTAGAATGCTGAGCAGAATGAATGATGTGTAGAATGATGAGTATCATGATGTGTAGAATGATGTTTCGAATAATGTGCAGAATGATGATGTGTAGAATGATGTGTGGAATGATGTATCGAATGATGTGTAGAATGATGTGCAGAATGATTTGCTTAATGATGTGCAGAATGATGTGCAGAATGAATGATGTGTAAAATGACATGTAGAATGATGCGTAGAATGATGTTTGGAATGATGTTTAGAATGAATGATGTGTCGAAAGCTGTGTAGAATGAATGATTTGCAGAATGATGTGTAGACTGACGTGTAGAAAGATGTGTAGAATGAATGATTTGTAAAATGATTTGTAGACTGACGTGCAGAATGATGTTAAAAATTATGTGTAGAATAATGTGTAGACTGAATGATGTATAATATGATGTGTCGAATGACTGATGTGTAGAATGATGTGTAGAATGCTAAGTAGAATGATGTGCAGATTGAATAATGTGTAGAATGATGAGTATAATGATGTGTAGTATGATGTGTAGAATTATGTGTGGAATGAGGAGTAGAATGATGTGTAGAATGACGTGCAGAAGGATGTGCAGACTTATGTGGAGAATGATGTGTAGAATGAATTGTAGAATGACGTGTAGAATCAAACATGTGTAGAATGATGTGTAGAATGATGTGTAGAATGATGTCAAGAATTAGGTTTAGAATGAATGATGTGCAGAACGATGTGTAGAATGTAGTGTTGAATGATGTGTCGAAAGATTTGTAAAATGAATGATGTGTGGAATGACGTATAGAATGATGTGTAGAATTATGTGTAGAATCATGTGCAGAATGATGTGTAGATTGATGTGTAGAACGATGTGAAGAATGACGTGTGGAATGAATGATGTTTAGAATGATGTGTAGAATGATGTGTAGAATGATGTTTGGAATGAATGATGTGTAGAACGATGTGTAGAATGATGTTTCGAAAGATTTGTAAAATGAATGATGTGTAGAATGATGTGTAGAATTATGTGTAGAATCATGTGCAGAATGATGTGTAGAATGATGTATGGAATGATTGATGTGTAGAATAAATTGTCGAATGATGTGCAGAACGACAAGGAGAATGAGGTGTATAATAATGTGTAGAATGAAGTGCAGAATGATGTGTAGAATAATGTGTAGAATAAGTGATGTGCAGAATAATGATTATAATAATGTGCAGAATGAATCCTAGAATGAAGTGTAGAATGATGTGTCGAATGATGATGTGTAGAATGATGTGAAGAATGAATGAAGTGTAGAATGATGAGTATAATGAAGTGTGGAATGAAGTGTACAATTATGAGTAGAATGATGTGTAGAACGATGTGAAGAATGATGTGAAGAATGATGTGTAGATTGATGTGAAGAATGATGCGTAGAATGATGTATAGAATGATGTGTAGAATGATGATGTGTAGAATATTGTGTAGATTGATGTGTCGAATGATTGACGTGTAGAATGATGTGTAGAATGACGTTCAGCATAAAGGATGTGTAGAATGATGTGCAGAATGATGTTAGAATGATGTGTCGAATGATGTGCAGAATAATGTGTAGATTGATGTGTAGAAAGATGTGTAGAATGATGTTAAGAATCAGTGATGTGTAGAATGATGTTTATAGTGACGTGTAGAATGGTGTGGAGAACGATGTGTAGAATGAATGATGTGTGGAATGACGTGTAGATTGAAGTGCACAATGATGCGGAGAATGATGTGGAGAATGATGTGCAGAATGATGTGTAGAACAATGTGTAGAATGAATGATGAGTAGAATGATGAGTATAATGATGTGTAGAATGATGTTTAGACTTATGTGCAGAATGATGAGTAGAATGAATGATGTGTCGAATGACGTGTAGAATGATGTGTAGATTGATGTGTAGAAAGATGCGTAGAATGATATGTAGAATGATGTGTAGAATGATGTGTAGAATGATGTGTAGAATCATTTGCAAAATCAATGATGTGTAGAATGATATGTAGAACGATGTGTCGATTGCTGTGTAGAATGATGTGCAGCATGATGTGTATAACGATTTGTAGAATGATGATATGTAGAATGATGCATAAAATTATTTGCAGAATCAATGATGTGTAGAATGATGTGTAGAACGATGTGTAGCATGACGTGTAGAATGATATGCAGAATGAATACTGTATAGATTGGTGTTTAGATTGACATGTCGAATGATGTGTAGAATGATGTGTAGAATGCTGAGCAGAATGAATGATGTGTAGAATGATGAGTATAATGATGTGTAGAATGATGTTTCGAATAATGTGTAGAATGATGATGTGTAGAATGATGTGTGGAATGATGTATCGGATGATGTGTAGAATGATGTGCAGAATGATTTGCTTCATGATGTGCAGAATGATGTGCAGAATGAATGATGTGTAAAATGACATGTAGAATGATGCGTAGAATGATGTTTGGAATGATGTTTAGAATGAATGATGTGTCGAAAGCTGTGTAGAATGAATGATTTGCAGAATGATGTGTAGACTGACGTGTAGAAAGATGTGTAGAATGATTGATTTGTAAAATGATTTGTAGACTGACGTGCAGAATGATGTTAACAATGATGTGTAGAATAATGTGTAGAATGAATGATGTATAATATGATGTGTCGAATGACTGATGTTTAGAATGACGTGTAGAATGCTAAGTAGAATGATGTGCAGATTGAATAATGTGAAGAATGATGAGTATAATGATGTGTAGTATGATTTGTAGAATTATGTGTGGAATGATGTGTAGAATGATGTGTAGAATGACGTGCAGCATGAAAGATGTGTAGAATGATGTGTAGAATGATGTTTAGAATGATGTGTCGAATGATGTGTAGAATTATGTGTCGATTGATGTGTAGAAAGATGTATAGAATGACGTGTTGAATGATGTTAAGAATCAATTATGTGTAGAATGATGTGTCCAGTGATGTGTAGAATGATGTGTAGAATGATGTGTAGAATGATGTGGAGAGTGAATGATGTGCGGAGTGATGTGTAGAATGATGTGTAGAATGAATGATGTGTAGATTGATGTTTGGAATGATGTGTAGAATGACGTGCAGAATGAAAGATGATTACATGATGTGCAGAATGAAGTGATGAGTGATGTGTAGAATGATATGTAGAATGGTGTGTCGAATGAATGATTTGTAGAATGATGTGTAGAATGATGTGCAGAATGATGTGCAGAATGACGTGCAGAAGGATGTGCAGAATGATGTGCAGAATGATGTGTAGAATGAAGTGTAGAATGACGTGTAGAATGAATGATGTGTAGAATGAGGTGTTGAATGATATGTCGAAAGATTTGTAAAATTAATGATGTGTAGAATGACGTGGAGAATGATGTGTAGAAATATGATTCGAATCATGTGCAGAATGATGTGTAGAATGATGTGTAGAATGATGTGTAGAATGATGTGCCGAAAGATTTGTAAAATGAATGATGAGCAGAATGATGTTTAGAATGATGTGTGGAATAATGTTACGAATCAATGATTTGTAGAATGATGTGTATAGTGATGTGTAGTATGATGTGTAGAATGATGGAAAGAAAGAATGATGTGCAGAATGACATGTAGATTGATGTGTAGAATGATGTGGAGAATGATGTGTGGAATGATGTTGTAGAATCTATACATTATACTACACAACATCATTCTACACATCATTCTACACATCATTTTACACATCATTCTACAAATCATTTCACACATTATTCTAAACAACACCATTCGACACATGATTCTACACATCATTCTGCACAACCTCATTCTGCACATTATTATACACAACATTATTCGACCCATCATTCTGCACATCATTCTACACATCATTCAACACATCATTCTACACATCATTCTACACGTCATTCTACACAACATCATTCTACACAGCATTCTACAGATCATTCTACACATTATTCTACACACCATTCGACACATAATTCTACATAGCATTCTGCACATCATTCGACACAACATCGCACTACACATCATTCTACACATCATTCTGCACATCACTCGACACATCATTCTACACATCATTCGAGACATCATTCTACACAACCTCATTCTACAGGTCATTCTACACGTCGGTCTGCACATCATTCTACACAACATCATTCTACGCATCATTCAACACAGCATTCTGCGCATCATTCGACACAACATCACACTGCACATCATTCTACACATCATTCTGCACATCACTCGACACATCATTCTACACATCATTCTACACAACATCAATTTACACATCATTTTCACATCATTCTACACATCTTTCTACACATTATTCTACACATCATTTTACATATCATTCTAAACAACATCATTTTACACATCATTCTACACATCATTCTGCACAACTTCATTCTACACATCATTCTACGCAACATAATTCGACACATCATTCTGCACATCATTCTACACGTTATTCTGCACATCATTATACACACCATTCTACACATCATTCTACACATCATTATACACATCATTCTGCACATCCTTCGAAACAACATCATTCGACACATCATTCAACACATCATTTTACACATCATTTCACATATCATTCTGCACATAATTCTACACATCATTCTGCACATCATTCTACACAACATTATTCGACACCTCATTAGACACATCATTCTACACATCATTCTACACTTCATTCCACACAACATCAAACTACATATCATTCTCACATAATTTTACACAAGCTTCTACACAATATCATTCTACACATCATTCTTCACATCATTCTACACAACATCATTCCACACTTCATTCGACACATCATTCTGCACAACATCATTCTAAACATCACTCTACACATCATTCTACACATCATTCGAAGCATCATTCGACACAACATCACTCTATACATCATTCTTCACATTATTCTTCACATCATTCTACACATCATTCTAAACATCATTCTACACATCATTCTAACAACATCATTTCCACATCATTCTACACATCATTCTGCACATCATTCTAAACATCATTCGACACATCATTCTACACAACATCTTTATCCACATCATTCTCACATCATTCCACACATCATTCGACACAACATTCTAAACAACATCATTCTACGCATCATTCTACACATCATTCTATACAACTTTTTTTCTGCACATCATTCTACACAATATCATTCTACACATCATTATGCATATCATTCTACACATCATTCTACATAACATGATTCTACACATCATTCTACACATCATTCTATACATCATTCTACACATCATTCTACACATCATTCTACACATCATTCTATACAACTTCATTCTGCACATCATTCTACACAATATCATTCTACACATCATTATGCATATCATTCTACACATCATTCTACATAACATCATTCTACACATCATTTTACAAATCATTCTACGCATCATTCTACACGTCATTCTACACGTCATTCTACAGAACGTCATTCTATACAGCATTCGACACAGCATTCTACACTTTATTCTACACACCATTCTACATATCATTCTACACATCATTCGACACAACATCAATCTAACCATCATTCTACACATCATTCTACACATCACTCTGCACATCATTCTACACATCATTCCACACATCATTCTCCTCGTCACTCTACACATCATTCTGCACATCATTCGACACAACATCATTCTAAACGTCATTCTACACATCATTCTACACATCATTCTACACATCATTCTATACAACTTCATTCTGCACATCATTCTACATAATATCATTACACACATCATTCCATAACATTCCACACATCATTACACACAGCAATCCACACATCATTCCACACATCATTCCTCACATCAATCCACACATCATGCCACACATCATTCCAAACATCATTCCACACCTCATTCCAAACCTCGTTCCATAACTCGTTCCATACATCATTCCACACATCATTCAATACATCATTCCACACATCATTCCACATATCATTCCACGCATAATTCCACATTTCATTCCACACATCATTCCGCACGTCATTCCACACCTCATTCCACACCTCGTTCCACACATCATTCCACACATCTTTCCACACAACATTCCACAAGTCATTCCACGTATCATTCCACACAGCATTCCATACACCATTCCACATTTCAATCCACTCGTCATTCCATACATCATTCCACACATCATTCCACACATCATTCCACACATCATTCCACACATCATTCAAAACATCATTCCACACAACATTCCACACTACATTACACAACTCATTCCACACATCATTGCACATATCATTCCAGACATCATTCCACATCATTCCACACATCATCCCACACATCATTCCACTCCTCATTCCACATCTCATTCCTCAAATCATTCCACACGTCAGTCCATACCTCATTCCACACCTCATTCCACACATCATTCCACACATCATTTCACACATCATTCCACACATCATTTCACTCATCATTCCACACATTATCGACACATCATTACACACCTCATTCCACACATCATTCCATAACATTCCACACATTATTACACACATCATTCCACACGTCATTCCACACATTATTCCACACATCATTCCACAAATCATTCCACACACCATTCCAAACACCATTCCACATATCTTTGACACATAATTCCATACCTCATTCCACACATCATTCCATAACATTCCACACATCATTACACACATCAATCCACACATCATTCCAAACATCATTCCACAGATCAATCCACAAATCATTTAATACATCATTCCACATATCATTCCACACATCATTCCTCACATCAATCCACACATCATGTCACACATCATTCCAAACATCATTCCACACCTCATTCCAAGCCTCGTTCCATACATCGTTCCATACATCATTCCACACATCATTCAATACATCATTCCACACATCATTCCACATATCACTCCACGCATCATTCCACATTTCATTCCACACATCATTCCGTACGTCATTCCACACCTCATTCCACACCTCGTTCCACACATCATTCCACACATCTTTCCACACAGCATTCCACAAGTCATTCCACGTATCATTCCACACAGCATTCCATACACCATTGCACATTTCAATCCACTCGTCATTCCATACATCATTCCAGACATCATTCCACACATCATTCCACACACCATTCCATACATCATTCCACACATCATTCCACACATCATTCCACACAGCGTGCCACACATTATTGCACACATCATTCCACACATCATTCCACACAGCATTCCAAATATCATTACACACCTCATTCCACATCTCATTCCACAAATCATTCCACACCTCATTCCACACCTCATTCCACACATCATTCCAGACAACATTCCACACGTAATTCCACACATCATTCCACACATTATTCCGCACATCATTGCACACATCATTTCACACATCATTCCACACGTCATTCCACACTTCATTTCACACATCATTTGAACATCATTCCACACAACATTCCAAATATCATCCACTCCTCATTCTGCTATCATTCCACACATCATTCCACATCTCATTCCACAAATCATTCCACACATCATTCCACACCTCATTCCCAAATCAATCCACACGGCATTTCACACATCATTCCACACATCATTCCACACCTCATTCCACACGGCAGTTCACACATCATTCCACACTTCATTCCACACCTCATTCCACATCTCATTCCAACCTCATTCCACACCTCATTCCACATATCATTCCACGCATCATTCGAAACATCATTCCACACGTCATTCCACACAACATTCCACACATCATTCCACAAATCATTCCACACATCATTCCAAAACTCATTCCACACATCATTCCAAACCTCATTCCACAACTCATTTCACACATCATTCCACACATCATTCAACATATCATTCCACAAATCATTCTACACTTCATTCCACATGTAATTCCGCACCTCAATCCAAACCTCATTCTACACATTATTCCAAACCTCATTCCACACATCATTCCACAAATCATTCCACACATCATTCCACACGGCATTTCACACATCATTCCACACCTCATTCCACACCTCGTTCCACATCTCATTCCACACCTCATTCCACATATCATTCCACGCATCATTCTACGCATCATTCCAAACATCATTCCACACGTCATACCACACGACATTCTACACATCATTCCACACATGATTCCACAACTAATTCCACACCTCATTCCACACCTCATTCAACACATCATTCCACACATCATTCCACACCATATACCACACCTCATTGCACACATAATTCCATACATCATTACATTTATTATTCCACACATCATTCCACACATCATTATACACATCATTCCACAACTTATTCCACACGTCATTCCACACATCATTCCACACATCTTTCCACACATCATTCCACACTACATTCCACACATCATTCCACACATCATTCTACACATCATTCCGCAGATCATTCCACACATCATTCCACACAGCAGTCCATACCGCATTCCACACCTCATTCCACACATCATTCCACACATCATTCCACACCATATACCACACCTCATTGCACACATAATTCCAAACATCATTACATACATCATTCCACACATCATTCCACACATCATTATACACATCATTCCACAACTTATTCCACACATCATTCCACACATCATTCCACACATCGTTCCACACATTATTCCACACTTCATTCCACACATCATTCCACACGTCATTCTACACATCATTCCACAGATCATTCCACACATCATTCCACACATCAGTCCATACCGCATTCCACACCTCATTCCACACATCATTCCACACATCATTCCACACAATATTCCAAACATCATTCCACGTAACATTCCACACATCATTCCAGATAACATTCGATACATCATTCCACACATAATTCCAGAAAGTATTCGACACATCATTCCGCACATCATTCCACACATCATTCCAGATATCATTCGACACATCATTCCACACATCATTCCACACATCATTCCACACATCATTCCACACATCATTCAACAACATTCCACACATCATTCCACACATCACTCCTCACATCAGTCCATAACTCATTCCACATAACATTCCACACATCATTCCACACCTCATTCCACAACTCATTCCACACATCATTCCATACATCATTCCAAACATCATTCCACAACTATCCAAACATCATTCCACACATCATTCCACACATCATTCCACACCATATTCCAAACCTCATTCCACACATAATTTCAAACATCATTACATACGTCATTCCACACAACATTCCACACATCATTCCACACATCATTCCAAACATCACTCCACACATCATTCCACAATTCATTCCACACATCATTCCACACCTCATTCTACACCTCATTCTACACATCATTCCACACATCATTCCTCACATCATTCAACACATCATTCCACACATTATTCTACACTTCATTCCACACATCATTCCACACATCAATACACACATCATTCCAAACATCATTCCATACATCATTCCACACAACATGCAATACATCATTCCACATATCATTCTACACAACATGCCACGCATCATTCCACACCTCATTCCACGCATCATTCCATAACATTCCACACATCATTCCTCACATCAATCCACACATCATGCCACACATTATTCCACACATCATTCCAAACATCATTCCACACCTTATTCCACACAACATTCCAACACATTCCACATCTCATTCTACAACTCATTCCACACATCATTCCACAAATCATGCCACGCATCATTCCACACCTCATTCCACGCATCATTCTATAACATTCCACACATCATTCCTCACATCAATCCACACATCATGCCACACGTTATTCCACACATCATTCCAAACATCATTGCACACCTCATTCTCCACAACATTCCATAACATTCCACACCTCATTCCACAACTCATTCCACACATCATTCCACAAATCATTCCACACATCATTCCACACATCTTTCCACACACCATTCCAAACCACATTCCGCACGTCATTGCACACATCATTCCAAACATCATTACGTACGTCATTACACACATCATTCCACAACTCATTCCACACATCATTCCACACCTCATTGCACAACTCATTCCACACGTCATTCCACACATCATTCCACACATCATTCCACACATCATTCCACACCATATTCCACACCTCATTCCACACATAATTTCAAACATCATTACATACGTCATTCCACACATCATTCCACACATCATTCCATACATCATTCCACACATCATTCCACACCTCATTCCACACATCATTCCACACCTCATTCTACACATCATTCCACACATCATTCCACACATCATTCAACACATCATTCCACACATTATTCTACACTTCATTCCACACATCATTCCACACATCATTCCACACATCATTCCACACATCAGTCCATACCGCATTCCACACTTAATTCCACGCATCATTCCACACATCATTCCACACATCATTCTATACATCATTCCAAATATAATTCCACACATCATTCCACACATCATTCCACACATCATTCCACACATCATTCCACACATCATTCCACACCTCATTCCACACATCATTCCACACATCATTCCACACCTCATTTTACACATCATTCCGCACGTCATTCCATACATCATTCCACACATCATTCCACACAGCATTCCACACATCATTGCACACATCTTTCCACACACCATTCCAAACCACAGTCCGCACCTCATTCCACACATCATTCCAAACATCATTACGTACATCATCAACCACATCATTCCACAACTCATTCCACACATCATTCCACACCTCATTGCACAACTCATTCCACACATCATTCCACACCTCATTCCACAACTCCTTCACACTTCATTCCACACTTCAATCCACAACTCATTCCACACATCATTCCAAACATCATTCCACACATCTTTTCACACATCATTCCTCACATCATTCCACACTTCATACCACACATCATTCCACACATCATTCCACACATCATTCCACACATCAGTCCATACCGCATTCCACATTTCATTCCACACATCATTCCACACATCATTCCACACATCATTCCAAACATCATTCCACGTAACATTCCACACATCATTACAGATATCATTCGACACATCATTCCACACATAATTCCAGAACGCATTCGGCACATCATTCCGCACATCATTCCACACATCATTCCAGATATCATTCGACACATCATTCGACACATCATTCCACACACCATTCCACACATCATTTCACAACATTCCACACATCATTCCACACATCATTGTTCACATCAGTCCATACCTCATTCCACATAACATTCCACACATCATTCCACACCTCATTCCACAACTCATTCCACAAATCATTCCAAACATCATTCCACACATCATTCCACAACATTCCACACATCATTCCACACATCATTCCTCACATCAGTCCATACCTCATTTCACATAACATTCCACACATCATTCCACACCTTATTCCACAACTCATTCCACACATCATTCCACACATCATTCCACACATCATTCCGCACATCATTGACACATCATTCCACACCTCATTCCACACATCATTCCACACGTCATTCTACACATCATTCCACACATGATTCCACAACTCATTCCACACATCATTCCACACATCATTCCACACATCATTCCACACATCATTCCACATATCATTCCACACATCATTCCACACATCATTCCACAACATTTCACACATCATTCCACACATCATTCCACACATCAATCTATATCTCATTCCCATCCTCATTCCACACATCATTCCACACATCATGCCATACCTCATTCCACACATCATTCCACACCTCATTCCACAACTCAGTCCATACATCATTCTACACATAATTCCAGACATCATTCCACACCTCATTCCACACATCATTCCACACATCATTCCACATATCATTCCAAACATCATTCCAAACATCATTCCGCAACTCATTCCACATAACATTCCACACATCATTCCACACTTAATTTCACACCTCATTCCACAACTCATTCCACACATCATTCCACACATCATTCCACACATCATTCCACACATCATTCCACAACATTCCACACATCATTCCACACATCATTCCTCACATCAGTCCATACCTCATTTCTCATAACATTCCACACATCATTCCACACCTGATTCCACAACTCATTCCACACATCATTCCACACATCATTCCACACGTCATTCCACACATCATTGACACATCATTCCACACCTCATTCCACACATCATTCCACACATGATTCCACAACTCATTCCACACATCATTCCACACATCATTTCACACATCATTCAACAACATTCCACACATCATTCCACACATCATTCCTCACATCAGTCCATAACTCATTCCACATAACATTCCACACATCATTCCACACCTCATTCCACATATCATTCCAAACATCATTCCAAACATCATTCCGCACCTCATTCCACACATCATTCCACACATTATTGACACATCATTCCACACCTCATTCCACACTTCATTCCACACATCATTCTACACATTATTCCACACAAGATTCCACAACTCATTCCATACATCATTCCACACATGATTCCAAACATCATTCCACACATCCTTCCACACCATATTCCACACCTCATTCCACACATAATTTCAAACATCATTACATACGTCATTCCACACATCATTCCACACATCATTCCACACATCATTCCAAACATCATTGCACACATCATTCCACAACTAATTCCACAGATCATTCCACACCTCATTCTACACCGCATTCCACAAAACATTCCACACATCATTCAACACATAATTCCAAACATTATTCTACACTTCATTCCACACATCATTCCACACATCATTCCACACATCATTCCACACATCATTCCAAACATCATTCCATACATCATTCAATACATCATTCCACATATCATTCCACACAACATGCCACGCATCATTCCACACCTCATTCCACGCATCATTCCATAACATTCCACACATCATTCCTCACATCAATCCATACATCATGCCACACGTTATTCCACACATCATTCCAAACATCATTCCACACCTCATTCTCCACAACATTCCATAACATTCCACACCTCATTCCACAACTCATTCCACACATCATTCCACAAATCATTCCACACATCATTCCACACATCATTCCATACATCATTCCACACATCATTCCAAACATCATTCCATGCATCATTTAATACATCATTCCACATATCAGTCCACACCTCATTCCACACCTCATTCCACACATCATTCCACACCTCATTCCACAAATCATTCCACACATCATTCCACTCATCATTCCAAACATCATGCCACATCATTCCACACATCATTCCACACATCATTCAAGATTTCATTCGACACATCATTCCAGAGATCATTCAATACATCATTCCACACATCATTCCACACATCATTCCAAACATCATTCCACACATCATTCCACAAATCATTCAATTCACCTTTCGACATATCATTACACACAGCAATCCACACATCATGCCACACATCAATCCACACATCATTCCAAACATCATTCCACACCTCATTCCACACCACGTTCCACACATCATTCCACACATCATTCAATACATCATTCCACACATCATTCCAAACATCTTGCCACACCTCATTCCACACCTCATTCCACATATCATTTCACACATCATTCCACGCATCATTCCTCACATCATTCCACACATCATTCCAAACATCATTCCACACCTCATTCCACACCTCATTCCACACCTCATTCCACACCTCATTCCACACATCATTCCACACATCATTCCACACATCATTCCAAACATAATTCCAAACATCATTCCGCACCTCATTCCACATAACATTCCACACATCATTCCATACATCATTCCACACATCATTCCAAACATCATTCCAGACATCATTCCGCACCTCATTCCACAAAACATTCCACACATCATTCCACACTTAATTTCACACCTCATTCCACAACTCATTCCACAACTGATTCCACACATCATTCCATACATCATTCCACACATCATTCCACAACATTCCACACATCATTCCACACATCATTCCTCACATCAGTCCATACCTCATTTCTCATAACATTCCACACATCATTCAACACCTCATTCCACAACTCATTCCACACATCATTCCACACATCATTCCACACCTCATTCCACACATCATTCCACACATGATTCCAAACATCATTCCACACATCCTTCCACACCATATTCCATACCACATTCCACACATAATTTCAAACATCATTACATACGTCATTCCACACATCATTCCACACATCATTCCACACATCATTCCAAACATCATTCCACACATCATTCCACAACTAATTCCACAGATCATTCCACACCTCATTCTACACCGCATTCCACAAAACATTCCACACATCATTCAACACATCATTCCACACATTATTCTACACTTCATTCCACACATCATTCCACACATCATTCCACACATCATTCCACACATCATTCCAAACATCATTCCATACATCATTCCACAACATTCCACACATCATTCCACACATCATTCCTCACATCAGTCCATACCTCATTTCTCATAACATTCCACACATCATTCAACACCTCATTCCACAACTCATTCCACACATCATTCCACACATCATTCCACACCTCATTCCACACATCATTCCACACATGATTCCAAACATCATTCCACACATCCTTCCACACCATATTCCATACCACATTCCACACATAATTTCAAACATCATTACATACGTCATTCCACACATCATTCCACACATCATTCCACACATCATTCCAAACATCATTCCACACATCATTCCACAACTAATTCCACAGATCATTCCACACCTCATTCTACACCGCATTCCACAAAACATTCCACACATCATTCAACACATCATTCCACACATTATTCTACACTTCATTCCACACATCATTCCACACATCATTCCACACATCATTCCACACATCATTCCAAACATCATTCCATACATCATTCAATACATCATTCCACATATCATTCCACACAACATGCCACGCATCATTCCACACCTCATTCCACGCATCATTCCATAACATTCCACACATCATTCCTCACATCAATCCACACATCATGCCACACGTTATTCCACACATCATTCCAAACATCATTCCACACCTCATTCTCCACAACATTCCATAACATTCCACACCTCATTCCACAACTCATTCCACACATCATTCCACAAATCATTCCACACATCATTCCACACATCATTCCATACATCATTCCACACATCATTCCAAACATCATTCCATGCATCATTTAATACATCATTCCACATTTCATTCCACACCTCATTCCACACCTCATTCCACACATCATTCCACACCTCATTCCACAAATCAATCCACACATCATTCCACTCATCATTCCAAACATCATGCCACATCATTCCACACATCATTCCACACATCATTCAAGATTTCATTCGACACATCATTCCAGAGATCATTCAATACATCATTCCACACATCATTCCACACATCATTCCAAACATCATTCCACACATCATTCCACAAATCATTCACTTCACCTTTCGACATATCATTACACACAGCAATCCACACATCAAGCCACACATCAATCCACACATCATTCCAAACATCATTCCACACCTCATTCCACACCACGTTCCACACATCATTCCACACATCATTCAATACATCATTCCACACATCATTCCAAACATCTTGCCACACCTCATTCCACACCTCATTCCACATATCATTCCACGCATCATTCCACGCATCATTCCTCACATCATTCCACACATCATTCCAAACATCATTCCACACCTCATTCCACACCTCATTCAACACCTCATTCCACACCTCATTCCACACATCATTCCACTCATCATTCCACACATCATTCCAAACATAATTCCAAACATCATTCCGCACCTCATTCCACATAACATTCCACACATCATTCCATACATCATTCCACACATCATTCCAAACATCATTCCAGACATCATTCCGCACCTCATTCCACAAAACATTCCACACATCATTCCACACTTAATTTCACTCCTCATTCCACAACTCATTCCACAACTCATTCCACACATCATTCCATACATCATTCCACACATCATTCCACAACATTCCACACATCATTCCACACATCATTCCTCACATCAGTCCATACCTCATTTCTCATAACATTCCACACATCATTCAACACCTCATTCCACAACTCATTCCACACATCATTCCACACATCATTCCACACCTCATTCCACAGATCATTCCACACATGATTCCAAACATCATTCCACACATCCTTCCACACCATATTCCATACCACATTCCACACATAATTTCAAACATCATTACACACGTCATTCCACACATCATTCCACACATCATTCCACACATCCTTCCACACCATATTCCATACCACATTCCACACATAATTTCAAACATCATTACATACGTCATTCCACACATCATTCCACACATCATTCAACACATCTTTCCACACATTATTCTACACTTCATTCCACACATCATTCCACACATCATTCCACACATCATTCCACACATCAGTCCATACCGCATTCCAAACTTAATTCCACGCATCATTCCACACATCATTCCACACATCATTCTATACATCATTCCACATATCATTCCACACATCATTCCACACATCATTCCACACATCATTCCACACATCATTCCACACATCATTCCACACCTCATTCCACACATCATTCCACACATCATTCCATACATCATTCCACACATCATTCCACAAGATTCCACACATCATTCCACACATCATTCCTCACATCAGTCCATACCTCATTTCTCATAACATTCCACACATCATTCAACACCTCATTCCACAACTCATTCCACACATCATTCCACACCTCATTCTACACCTCATTCCACACATCATTCCACACATCATTCAAAACATCATTCCACACATTATTCTACACTTCATTCCACACATCATTCCACACATCATTCCACACATCATTCCACACCTCATTCCACACATCATTCCACACATCATTCCATACATCATTCCACATATCATTCCACACATCATTCCACACATCATTACACACATCATTCCACACATCATTCCACACCTCATTCCACACATCATTCCACACACCATTCCACACCTCATTTTACACATCATTCCGCACGTCATTCCATACATCATTCCACACATCATTCCACACAGCATTCCACACATCATTGCACACATCTTTCCACACACCATTCCAAACCACAGTCCGCACCTCATTCCACACATCATTCCAAACATCATTACGTAATTCATCAACCACATCATTCCACAACTCATTCCACACATCATTCCACACCTCATTGCACAACTCATTCCACACATCATTCCACACCTCATTCCACAACTCCTTCACACATCATTCCACACTTCAATCCACAACTCATTCCACACATCATTCCAAACATCATTCCACACATCTTTTCACACATCATTCCTCACATCATTCCACACTTCATACCACACATCATTCCACACATCATTCCACACATCATTCCACACATCAGTCCATACCACATTCCACATTTCATTCCACACATCATTCCACACATCATTCCACACATCATTCCAAACATCATTCCACGTAACATTCCACACATCATTACAGATATCATTCGACATATCATTCCACACATAATTCCAGAACGGATTCGGCACATCATTCCGCACATCATTCCACACATCATTCCAGATATCATTCGACACATCATTCGACACATCATTCCACACATCATTCCACACATCATTTCACAACATTCCACACATCATTCCACACATCATTCATCACATCAGTCCATACCTCATTCCACATAACATTCCACACATCATTCCACACCTCATTCCACAACTCATTCCACAAATCATTCCAAACATCATTCCACACATCATTCCACAACATTCCACACATCATTCCACACATCATTCCTCACATCAGTCCATACCTCATTTCACATAACATTCCACACATCATTCCACACCTTATTCCACAACTCATTCCACACATCATTCCACACATCATTCCACACATCATTCCGCACATCATTGACACAGCATTCCACACCTCATTCCACACATCATTCCACACGTCATTCTACACATCATTCCACACATGATTCCACAACTCATTCCACACATCATTCCACACATCATTCCACACATCATTCCACACATCATTCAACACATCATTCCACATATCATTCCACACATCATTGCACACATCATTCCACAACATTTCACACATCATTCCACACATCATTCCACACATCAATCTATATCTCATTCCCATCCTCATTCCACACATCATTCCACACATCATGCCATACCTCATTCCACACATCATTCCACACCTCATTCCACAACTCAGTCCATACATCATTCTACACATAATTCCAGACATCATTCCACACCTCATTCCACACATCATTCCACACATCATTCCACATATCATTCCAAACATCATTCCAAACATCATTCCGCAACTCATTCCACATAACATTCCACACATCATTCCACACTTAATTTCACACCTCCTTCCACAACTCATTCCACACATCATTCCACACATCATTCCACACATCATTCCACACATCATTCCACAACATTCCACACATCATTCCACACATCATTCCTCACATCAGTCCATACCTCATTTCTCATAACATTCCACACATCATTCCACACCTGATTCCACAACTCATTCCACACATCATTCCACACATCATTCCACACGTCATTCCACACATCATTGACACATCATTCCACACCTCATTCCACACATCATTCCACACAGAATTCCACAACTCATTCCACACATCATTCCACACATCATTTCACACATCATTCAACAACATTCCACACATCATTCCACACATCATTCCTCACATCAGTCCATAACTCATTCCACATAACATTCCACACTTCATTCCACACCTCATTCCACATATCATTCCAAACATCATTCCAAACATCATTCCGCACCTCATTCCACACATCATTCCACACATTATTGACACATCATTCCACACCTCATTCCACACTTCATTCCACACATCATTCTACACATTATTCCACACAAGATTCCACAACTCATTCCATACATCATTCCACACATGATTCCAAACATCATTCCACACATCCTTCCACACCATATTCCACACCTCATTCCACACATAATTTCAAACATCATTACATACGTCATTCCACACATCATTCCACACATCATTCCACACATCATTCCAAACATCATTCCACACATCATTCCACAACTAATTCCACAGATCATTCCACACCTCATTCTACACCGCATTCCACAAAACATTCCACACATCATTCAACACATAATTCCAAACATTATTCTACACATCATTCCACACATCATTCCACACATCACTCCACACATCATTCCACACATCATTCCAAACATCATTCCATACATCATTCAATACATCATTCCACATATCATTCCACACAACATGCCACGCATCATTCCACACCTCATTCCACGCATCATTCCATAATATTCCACACATCATTCCTCACATCAATCCACACATCATGCCACACATCAATCCACACATCATTCCAAACATCATTCCACACCTCATTCCACACCACGTTCCACACATCATTCCACACATCATTCAATACATCATTCCACACATCATTCCAAACATCTTGCCACACCTCATTCCACACCTCATTCCACATATCATTTCACACATCATTCCACGCATCATTCCTCACATCATTCCACACATCATTCCAAACATCATTCCACACCTCATTCCACACCTCATTCCACACCTCATTCCACACCTCATTCCACACATCATTCCACACATCATTCCACACATCATTCCAAACATAATTCCAAACATCATTCCGCACCTCATTCCACATAACATTCCACACATCATTCCATACATCATTCCACACATCATTCCAAACATCATTCCAGACATCATTCCGCACCTCATTCCACAAAACATTCCACACATCATTCCACACTTAATTTCACACCTCATTCCACAACTCATTCCACAACTGATTCCACACATCATTCCATACATCATTCCACACATCATTCCACAACATTCCACACATCATTCCACACATCATTCCTCACATCAGTCCATACCTCATTTCTCATAACATTCCACACATCATTCAACACCTCATTCCACAACTCATTCCACACATCATTCCACACATCATTCCACACCTCATTCCACACATCATTCCACACATGATTCCAAACATCATTCCACACATCCTTCCACACCATATTCCATACCACATTCCACACATAATTTCAAACATCATTACATACGTCATTCCACACATCATTCCACACATCATTCCACACATCATTCCAAACATCATTCCACACATCATTCCACAACTAATTCCACAGATCATTCCACACCTCATTCTACACCGCATTCCACAAAACATTCCACACATCATTCAACACATCATTCCACACATTATTCTACACTTCATTCCACACATCATTCCACACATCATTCCACACATCATTCCACACATCATTCCAAACATCATTCCATACATCATTCCACAACATTCCACACATCATTCCACACATCATTCCTCACATCAGTCCATACCTCATTTCTCATAACATTCCACACATCATTCAACACCTCATTCCACAACTCATTCCACACATCATTCCACACATCATTCCACACCTCATTCCACACATCATTCCACACATGATTCCAAACATCATTCCACACATCCTTCCACACCATATTCCATACCACATTCCACACATAATTTCAAACATCATTACATACGTCATTCCACACATCATTCCACACATCATTCCACACATCATTCCAAACATCATTCCACACATCATTCCACAACTAATTCCACAGATCATTCCACACCTCATTCTACACCGCATTCCACAAAACATTCCACACATCATTCAACACATCATTCCACACATTATTCTACACTTCATTCCACACATCATTCCACACATCATTCCACACATCATTCCACACATCATTCCAAACATCATTCCATACATCATTCAATACATCATTCCACATATCATTCCACACAACATGCCACGCATCATTCCACACCTCATTCCACGCATCATTCCATAACATTCCACACATCATTCCTCACATCAATCCACACATCATGCCACACGTTATTCCACACATCATTCCAAACATCATTCCACACCTCATTCTCCACAACATTCCATAACATTCCACACCTCATTCCACAACTCATTCCACACATCATTCCACAAATCATTCCACACATCATTCCACACATCATTCCATACATCATTCCACACATCATTCCAAACATCATTCCATGCATCATTTAATACATCATTCCACATTTCATTCCACACCTCATTCCACACCTCATTCCACACATCATTCCACACCTCATTCCACAAATCAATCCACACATCATTCCACTCATCATTCCAAACATCATGCCACATCATTCCACACATCATTCCACACATCATTCAAGATTTCATTCGACACATCATTCCAGAGATCATTCAATACATCATTCCACACATCATTCCACACATCATTCCAAACATCATTCCACACATCATTCCACAAATCATTCACTTCACCTTTCGACATATCATTACACACAGCAATCCACACATCAAGCCACACATCAATCCACACATCATTCCAAACATCATTCCACACCTCATTCCACACCACGTTCCACACATCATTCCACACATCATTCAATACATCATTCCACACATCATTCCAAACATCTTGCCACACCTCATTCCACACCTCATTCCACATATCATTCCACGCATCATTCCACGCATCATTCCTCACATCATTCCACACATCATTCCAAACATCATTCCACACCTCATTCCACACCTCATTCAACACCTCATTCCACACCTCATTCCACACATCATTCCACTCATCATTCCACACATCATTCCAAACATAATTCCAAACATCATTCCGCACCTCATTCCACATAACATTCCACACATCATTCCATACATCATTCCACACATCATTCCAAACATCATTCCAGACATCATTCCGCACCTCATTCCACAAAACATTCCACACATCATTCCACACTTAATTTCACTCCTCATTCCACAACTCATTCCACAACTCATTCCACACATCATTCCATACATCATTCCACACATCATTCCACAACATTCCACACATCATTCCACACATCATTCCTCACATCAGTCCATACCTCATTTCTCATAACATTCCACACATCATTCAACACCTCATTCCACAACTCATTCCACACATCATTCCACACATCATTCCACACATCATTCCACAGATCATTCCACACATGATTCCAAACATCATTCCACACATCCTTCCACACCATATTCCATACCACATTCCACACATAATTTCAAACATCATTACACACGTCATTCCACACATCATTACACACATCATTCCACACATCCTTCCACACCATATTCCATACCACATTCCACACATAATTTCAAACATCATTACATACGTCATTCCACACATCATTCCACACATCATTCAACACATCTTTCCACACATTATTCTACACTTCATTCCACACATCATTCCACACATCATTCCACACATCATTCCACACATCAGTCCATACCGCATTCCAAACTTAATTCCACGCATCATTCCACACATCATTCCACACATCATTCTATACATCATTCCACATATCATTCCACACATCATTCCACACATCATTCCACACATCATTCCACACATCATTCCACACATCATTCCACACCTCATTCCACACATCATTCCACACATCATTCCATACATCATTCCACACATCATTCCACAACATTCCACACATCATTCCACACATCATTCCTCACATCAGTCCATACCTCATTTCTCATAACATTCCACACATCATTCAACACCTCATTCCACAACTCATTCCACACATCATTCCACACCTCATTCTACACCTCATTCCACACATCATTCCACACATCATTCAAAACATCATTCCACACATTATTCTACACTTCATTCCACACATCATTCCACACATCATTCCACACATCATTCCACACCTCATTCCACACATCATTCCACACATCATTCCATACATCATTCCACATATCATTCCACACATCATTCCACACATCATTACACACATCATTCCACACATCATTCCACACCTCATTCCACACATCATTCCACACACCATTCCACACCTCATTTTACACATCATTCCGCACGTCATTCCATACATCATTCCACACATCATTCCACACAGCATTCCACACATCATTGCACACATCTTTCCACACACCATTCCAAACCACAGTCCGCACCTTATTCCACACATCATTCCAAACATCATTACGTAATTCATCAACCACATCATTCCACAACTCATTCCACACATCATTCCACACCTCATTGCACAACTCATTCCACACATCATTCCACACCTCATTCCACAACTCCTTCACACATCATTCCACACTTCAATCCACAACTCATTCCACACATCATTCCAAACATCATTCCACACATCTTTTCACACATCATTCCTCACATCATTCCACACTTCATACCACACATCATTCCACACATCATTCCACACATCATTCCACACATCAGTCCATACCACATTCCACATTTCATTCCACACATCATTCCACACATCATTCCACACATCATTCCAAACATCATTCCACGTAACATTCCACACATCATTACAGATATCATTCGACATATCATTCCACACATAATTCCAGAACGGATTCGGCACATCATTCCGCACATCATTCCACACATCATTCCAGATATCATTCGACACATCATTCGACACATCATTCCACACATCATTCCACACATCATTTCACAACATTCCACACATCATTCCACACATCATTCATCACATCAGTCCATACCTCATTCCACATAACATTCCACACATCATTCCACACCTCATTCCACAACTCATTCCACAAATCATTCCAAACATCATTCCACACATCATTCCACAACATTCCACACATCATTCCACACATCATTCCTCACATCAGTCCATACCTCATTTCACATAACATTCCACACATCATTCCACACCTTATTCCACAACTCATTCCACACATCATTCCACACATCATTCCACACATCATTCCGCACATCATTGACACAGCATTCCACACCTCATTCCACACATCATTCCACACGTCATTCTACACATCATTCCACACATGATTCCACAACTCATTCCACACATCATTCCACACATCATTCCACACATCATTCCACACATCATTCAACACATCATTCCACATATCATTCCACACATCATTGCACACATCATTCCACAACATTTCACACATCATTCCACACATCATTCCACACATCAATCTATATCTCATTCCCATCCTCATTCCACACATCATTCCACACATCATGCCATACCTCATTCCACACATCATTCCACACCTCATTCCACAACTCAGTCCATACATCATTCTACACATAATTCCAGACATCATTCCACACCTCATTCCACACATCATTCCACACATCATTCCACATATCATTCCAAACATCATTCCAAACATCATTCCGCAACTCATTCCACATAACATTCCACACATCATTCCACACTTAATTTCACACCTCCTTCCACAACTCATTCCACACATCATTCCACACATCATTCCACACATCATTCCACACATCATTCCACAACATTCCACACATCATTCCACACATCATTCCTCACATCAGTCCATACCTCATTTCTCATAACATTCCACACATCATTCCACACCTGATTCCACAACTCATTCCACACATCATTCCACACATCATTCCACACGTCATTCCACACATCATTGACACATCATTCCACACCTCATTCCACACATCATTCCACACAGAATTCCACAACTCATTCCACACATCATTCCACACATCATTTCACACATCATTCAACAACATTCCACACATCATTCCACACATCATTCCTCACATCAGTCCATAACTCATTCCACATAACATTCCACACTTCATTCCACACCTCATTCCACATATCATTCCAAACATCATTCCAAACATCATTCCGCACCTCATTCCACACATCATTCCACACATTATTGACACATCATTCCACACCTCATTCCACACTTCATTCCACACATCATTCTACACATTATTCCACACAAGATTCCACAACTCATTCCATACATCATTCCACACATGATTCCAAACATCATTCCACACATCCTTCCACACCATATTCCACACCTCATTCCACACATAATTTCAAACATCATTACATACGTCATTCCACACATCATTCCACACATCATTCCACACATCATTCCAAACATCATTCCACACATCATTCCACAACTAATTCCACAGATCATTCCACACCTCATTCTACACCGCATTCCACAAAACATTCCACACATCATTCAACACATAATTCCAAACATTATTCTACACTTCATTCCACACATCATTCCACACATCACTCCACACATCATTCCACACATCATTCCAAACATCATTCCATACATCATTCAATACATCATTCCACATATCATTCCACACAACATGCCACGCATCATTCCACACCTCATTCCACGCATCATTCCATAATATTCCACACATCATTCCTCACATCAATCCACACATCATGCCACACGTTATTCCACACATCATTCCAAACATCATTCCACACCTCATTCTCCACAACATTCCATAACATTCCACACCTCATTCCACAACTCATTCCACACATCATTCCACAAATCATTCCACACATCATTCCACACATCATTCCATACATCATTCCACACATCATTCCAAACATCATTCCATGCATCATTTAATACATCATTCCACATATCAGTCCACACCTCATTCCACACCTCATTCCACACATCATTCCACACCTCATTCCACAAATCATTCCACACATCATTCCACTCATCATTCCAAACATCATGCCACATCATTCCACACATCATTCCACACATCATTCAAGATTTCATTCGACACATCATTCCAGAGATCATTCAATACATCATTCCACACATCATTCCACACATCATTCCAAACATCATTCCACACATCATTCCACAAATCATTCAATTCACCTTTCGACATATCATTACACACAGCAATCCACACATCATGCCACACATCAATCCACACATCATTCCAAACATCATTCCACACCTCATTCCACACCACGTTCCACACATCATTCCACACATCATTCAATACATCATTCCACACATCATTCCAAACATCTTGCCACACCTCATTCCACACCTCATTCCACAAATCATTCCACGCATCATTCCACGCATCATTCCTCACATCATTCCACACATCATTCCAAACATCATTCCACACCTCATTCCACACCTCATTCCACACCTCATTCCACACCTCATTCCACACATCATTCCACTCATCATTCCACACATCATTCCAAACATAATTCCAAACATCATTCCGCACCTCATTCCACATAACATTCCACACATCATTCCATACATCATTCCACACATCATTCCAAACATCATTCCAGACATCATTCCGCACCTCATTCCACAAAACATTCCACACATCATTCCACACTTAATTTCACACCTCATTCCACAACTCATTCCACAACTGATTCCACACATCATTCCATACATCATTCCACACATCATTCCACAACATTCCACACATCATTCCACACATCATTCCTCACATCAGTCCATACCTCATTTCTCATAACATTCCACACATCATTCAACACCTCATTCCACAACTCATTCCACACATCATTCCACACATCATTCCACACCTCATTCCACAGATCATTCCACACATGATTCCAAACATCATTCCACACATCCTTCCACACCATATTCCATACCACATTCCACACATAATTTCAAACATCATTACATACGTCATTCCACACATCATTCCACACATCATTCCACACATCCTTCCACACCATATTCCATACCACATTCCACACATAATTTCAAACATCATTACATACGTCATTCCACACATCATTCCACACATCATTCAACACATCTTTCCACACATTATTCTACACTTCATTCCACACATCATTCCACACATCATTCCACACATCATTCCACACATCAGTCCATACCGCATTCCAAACTTAATTCCACGCATCATTCCACACATCATTCCACACATCATTCTATACATCATTCCACATATCATTCCACACATCATTCCACACATCATTCCACACATCATTCCACACATCATTCCACACATCATTCCACACCTCATTCCACACATCATTCCACACATCATTCCATACATCATTCCACACATCATTCGACAACATTCCACACATCATTCCACACATCATTCCTCACATCAGTCCATACCTCATTTCTCATAACATTCCACACATCATTCAACACCTCATTCCACAACTCATTCCACACATCATTCCACACCTCATTCTACACCTCATTCCACACATCATTCCACACATCATTCAAAACATCATTCCACACATTATTCTACACTTCATTCCACACATCATTCCACACATCATTCCACACATCATTCCACACATCATTCCACACATCATTCCACACATCATTCCACACCTCATTCCACACATCATTCCACACATCATTCCATACATCATTCCACACATCATTCCACAACATTCCACACATCATTCCACACATCATTCCTCACATCAGTCCATACCTCATTTCTCATAACATTCCACACATCATTCAACACCTCATTCCACAACTCATTCCACACATCATTCCACACCTCATTCTACACCTCATTCCACACATCATTCCACACATCATTCAAAAGATCATTCCACACATTATTCTACACTTCATTCCACACATCATTCCACACATCATTCCACACATCATTCCACACATCATTCCACACATCATTCCACACATCATTCCACACATCATTCCAAACATCATTCCATGCATCATTCAATAGATCATTCCACATATCATTCCACACAACATGACACGCATCATTCCACACCTCATTCCACGCATCATTCCAGAACATTCCACACATCATTCCTCACATCAATCCACACATCATGCCACACGTTATTCCACACATCATTCCAAACATCATTGCACACGTCATTCTCCACAACATTCCATAACATTCCACACCTCATTCCACAACTCATTCCACACATCATTCCACAAATCATTCCACACATTATTCCACACATCTTTCCACACACCATTCCAAACCACATTCCGCACCTCATTGCACACATCATTCCAAACATCATTACGTACGTCATTACACACATCATTCCACAACTCATTCCACACATCATTCCACACCTCATTGCACAACTCATTCCACACGTCATTCCACACATCATTCCACACATCATTCCTCACATCATTCCACACCATATTCCACACCTCATTCCACACATAATTTCAAACATCATTACATACGTCATTCCACACATCATTCCACACATCATTCCATACATCATTCCACACATCATTCCACACCTCATTCCACACATCATTCCACACCTCATTTACACATCATTCCACACATCATTCCACACATCATTCAACACATCTTTCCACACATTATTCTACACTTCATTCCACACATCATTCCACACATCATTCCACACATCATTCCACACATCAGTCCATACCGCATTCCAAACTTAATTCCACGCATCATTCCACACATCATTCCACACATCATTCTATACATCATTCCACATATCATTCCACACATCATTCCACACATCATTCCACACATCATTCCACACATCATTCCACACATCATTCCACACCTCCTTCCACACATCATTCCACACATCATTCCACACCTCATTTTACACATCATTCCGCACGTCATTCCATACATCATTCCACAAATCATTCCACACAGCATTCCACACATCATTCCACACAGCATTCCACACATCCATGCACACATCTTTCCACACACCATTCCAAACCACATTCCGCACCTCATTCCACACATCATTCCAAACATCTTTACGTACTTCATTAACCACATCATTCCACAACTCATTCCACACATCATTCCACACCTCATTGCACAACTCATTCCACACATCATTCCACACCTCATTCCACAACTCCTTCACACATCATTCCACACTTCAATCCACAACTCATTCCACACATCATTCCAAACATCATTCCACACATCTTTTCACACATCATTCCTCACATCATTCCACACTTCATTCAACATATCATTCCACACATCATTCCACACATCATTCCACACATCATTCCACACATCAGTCCATACCGCATTCCACATTTAATTCCACACATCATTCCACACATCATTCCACACATCATTCCAAACATCATTCCACGTAACATTCCACACATCATTACAGATATCATTAGACACATCATTCCACACATAATTCCAGAACGCATTCGACACATCATTCCACACATCATTCCACACATCATTCCACACATCATTTCACAACATTCCACACATCATTCCACACATCATTCATCACATCAGTCCATACCTCATTCCACATAACATTCCACACATCATTCCACACCTCATTCCACAACTCATTCCACAAATCATTCCAAACATCATTCCACACATCATTCCACAACATTCCACACATCATTCCACACATCATTCCTCACATCAGTCCATAACTCATTTCACATAACATGCCACACATCATTCCACACCTTATCCCACAACTCATTCCACACATCATTCCACACATCATTGACACATCATTCCACACCTCATTCCACACATCATTCCACACGTCATTCTACACATCATTCCACACATGATTCCACAATTCATTCCACACATCATTCCACACATCATTCCACACATCATTCCACACATCATTCCACATATCATTCCACACATCATTCCACACATCATTCCACAACATTTCACACATCATTCCACACATCATTCCACACATCAATCTATATCTCATTCCCATCCTCATTCCACACATCATTTCACACATCATGCCATACCTCATTCCACACATCATTCCACACCATTTTCCACAACTCATTCCACACATCATTCTACACATAATTCCACACATCATTCCACACTTCATTCCACACATCATTACATACATCATTCCACACACCATTCCAAACATCATTCCACACATCATTCCACA
Source organism: Pristiophorus japonicus (assembly GCF_044704955.1). Lineage (NCBI taxonomy): Eukaryota > Metazoa > Chordata > Chondrichthyes > Pristiophoridae > Pristiophorus > Pristiophorus japonicus. Next base: position 80,243 of record NW_027254805.1, on the reverse strand, counting down.
CATCATTCCATACCTCATTCCACACATCATTCCACACCTCATTCCAAAAATCATTCCACACGTCATTCTACACATGATTCCACACAACATTCCACACATCATTCCACACATCATTCCACACATCATTCCACACATCATTCCACACTTTATTCCACACATCATTCCATACTACATTCCACACATCATTCCACACCTCATTCCACAACTCATTCCACACATCATTTCATACCGCATTCCACACCTCATTCCACACATCATTCCACACATCATTCCACACATTATTCTCCACATCATTCCAAACATTATTCCACACCTCATTCCACATAACATTCCACACATCATTCCACGCATCATTCCACCCATAATTCCATAACATTCCACGCATCATACCACAAATCATTCCAAACATCATTCCACACATCATTCCACACATCATTCCAAACATCATTCCACACATCATTCCACACATCATTCCATACCTCATTCCACACATCATTCCACACCTCATTCCACAACTCATTCCACACATCATTCTACACATAATTCAAAAAATCATTCGACACATCATTCCACACATCATTCCACACATCATTCCACACATCATTCCACACATCAGTCCATACCGCATTCCACACTCATTCCACACATCATTCCACACATCATTCCACACATTATTCACCACATCATTCCAAACATCATTCCACACCTCATTCCACATAACATTCCACACATCATTCCACGCATCATTCCACCCATAATTCCACAACATTCCACACATCATTCCACATATCATTCCAAACATCAATTCACATCACATACCACATAACATTCCACGCATCATACCACACATCATTCCAAACATCATTCCACACATCATTCCACACATCATTCCATTCAACAATCCACACATCATTGCACACATCATTCCACACCTCATTCTACACATCATTCCACGCATCATTCCACCCATAATTCCACAACATTCCACACATCATTCCACATATCATTCCAAACATCAATTCACATCACATACCACATAACATTCCACGCATCATACCACACATCATTCCAAACATCATTCCACACATCATTCCACACATCATTCCATTCAACAATCCACACATTATTCCACACATCATTCCACACATCAATCTATATCTCATTCCCATCCTCATTCCACACATCATTCCACACATCATGCCATACCTCATTCCACGCATCATTCCACACCTTTTTCCACAACTCATTCCACACATCATTCTACACATAATTCCACACATCATTCCACACTTCATTCCACACATCATTACATACATCATTCCACACACCATTCCAAACATCATTCCACACATCATTCCACACATCATTCCATACCTCATTCCACACATCATTCCACACATCATTCCACACTTCATTCCACACATCATTCCACACTTTATTCCACACATCATTCCATACCTCATTCCACACATCATTCCACACCTCATTCCACAACTCATTCCACACATCATTTCATGCCGCATTCCACACCTCATTCCACACATCATTCCACACATCATTCCACAAATTATTCTCCACATCATTCCAAACATTATTCCACACCTCATTCCACATAACATTCCACACATCATTCCACGCATCATTCCACCCATAATTCCATAACATTCCACGCATCATACCACAAATCTTTCCAAACATCATTCCACACATCATTCCACACATCATTCCAAACATCATTCCACACATCATTCCACACATCATTCCATACCTCATTCCACACATCATTCCACACCTCATTCCACAACTCATTCCACACATCATTCTACACATAATTCAAAAAATCATTCGACACATCATTCCACACATCATTCCACACATCATTCCACACATCATTCCACACATCAGTCCATACCGCATTCCACACTCATTCCACACATCATTCCACACATCATTCCACACATTATTCACCACATCATTCCAAACATCATTCCACACCTCATTCCACATAACATTCCACACATCATTCCACGCATCATTCCACCCATAATTCCACAACATTCCACACATCATTCCACATATCATTCCAAACATCAATTCACATCACATACCACATAACATTCCACGCATCATACCACACATCATTCCAAACATCATTCCACACATCATTCCACACATCATTCCATTCAACAATCCACACATCATTGCACACATCATTCCACACCTCATTCTACACATCATTCCACACATCATTCCACACATCATTCCACACAACATTCCAAATATCATCCACTCCTCATTCCACGCATCATTCGACACATCATTCCACACAGCATTTCACACATTATTCCACACACCATTCCACACCTCATTCCACACCTCATTCCACAATTCATTCCACATATCATTCCACGCATCATTCCACACATCATTCCACACATCATTCCAAACATCATTCCACACCTCATTCCACGTATCATTCCACGCATCATTCCAGGCATCATTCCACACATCATTCCACATATCATTCCACACAGCATTCCACACATCATTCCACACAACATTCCACACATCATTCCATACATCATTCCACACGTCATTCCACACATCATTCCACACATCATTCCACACATCATTCCACATATCATTCCACACCACATTCCAAACCTCATTCCACACATAATTCCAAACATCATTGCATATATCATTCCACACATCATCCGACACATCATTCCACACATCATTCCACACCTCATTCCACACATCATTCCAAACCTCATTCCACAACTCATTCCACACATCATTCCACACCTCATTCCACACATCATTCCAAACCTCATTCCACAACTCATTCCACACATCATTCCACACAACATTCAACACATCATTCCACACATCATTCTACACTTCATTCAACAAGTCATTCCACACCTCATTCCACACATCATTCCACACATCATTCCACAACATCATTCCACACATCATTCCACAACTCATTCCACACATCATTCCACACATCATTCCACAAATTATTCCACACCATATTCCACACCTCATTCCACACATCATTCCAAACATCATTACATACATCATTCCAGACATCATTCCACACATCATTCCACACATCAGTCCATACCGCATGCCACACATCATTGCACACATCATTCCACACCTCATTCCACACATTATTCAACACATCATTCCACACATCATTCGACACTTAAATTCCACGTAACATTCCAAACATCATTACATGCATAATTCCACACATCATTCCATAAAATTCCACACATCATTCCACACATCAGTCCATATCTCATTCTACACATCATTCCACACATCATTCCACACATCAATCCACACATCATTCCACACTTCATTCCACACATCATTCCACACAATATTTCACACAGCATTTCACACATTATCGCACACAACATTCCACACCTCATTCCACACCTAATTCCACACCTCAATCCAAATATCATTCCACGCATCATTCCACACATCATTCCACACATCATTCCACCCATCATTCCACACATCATTCCACATCTCATTCCACAACCCATTCCACATATCATTCTACACATCATTCAACACATCATTCCACACATCATTCTATCCTTCATTCCACACCTCATTCCACATAACATTCCACACATCACTCCAGATATCATTCGACACATCATTCCACACATCATTCCACACATCATTCCACACATCATTCCACACAACATTCCAGATATCATTCGACACATCATTCCACACATCATTCCACACATCATTCCACAACATTTCACACATCATTCCACACATCATTCCACACATCAATCTACATCTCATTCCCATCCTCATTCCACACATCATTCCACACATCATTCCACACATCATTCCACACTTCATTCCACACATCATTTATCACCTCATTCCATACATAATTCCACACATCAGTCAATACCTCATTTCACACCACATGCCACACGTCATTCCACACATCATTCCACACATCATTCCACACATCATTCCACACATCATTCCACACATCATTCCACACTTCATTCCACACATCATTGCACACAACATTGCACACAGCATATCACACATTATTCCACACAACATTCCACACCTCATTCCACACCTCATTCCACACCTCATTCCACATATCATTCCACGCATCATTCCACACATCATTCCACACATCATTCCACCCATCATTCCACACAGCATTCCACACCTCACACCACACATCATTCCACACCTCATTCCACAACCCATTCCACATATCATTCCGCACATCATTCCACAACATTCGACACATCATTCCACACATCATTCCACTCATCAGTCCATACCTCATTCCACAACTCATTCCACATCTCGTTCCACACATCATTCCACACATCATTCCACACATCATTCCACACATCATTCCACACTTCATTCCACACATCATTCCAAACATCATTACATACATCATTCCACACATCATTCCACACATCATTCCACACATCATTCCTCACATCATTCCATACCTCATTCCACACATCATTCCACACCTCATTCCACAACTCATTCCACACATCATTCCACACATCATTCAAAAAATCATTCCACACTTAATTCTACACTTCATTCCACACATAATTCCACACACCATTCCACACATCATTCGACACATCATTCCACACATCAGTCCATACAACATTCCACAGCTCATTCCACACATCATTCCACACATCAATCCACACATCATTCCACACATCATTCCAAACATCGTTCCACACCTCATTCCACAGAGCATTCCACACATCATTCCACGCATCATTCAACACATAATTCCACAACATTCCACACATCATTCCACACATCATTCAAAAAACAATTCACACAACATACCACATAACATTCCACGCATGATTCCACACATCATTCCAAGCATTATTCCACACATCATATCACACATCAATCCACTCAACAATCCTCACATCATTGCACACATCATTTCACACCTCATTGCACACCTCATTCTGCACCTCATTCCACAACTCATTCCACACTTCATTCCACACATCATTCAAAAAATCATTCCACACTTAATTCTACACTTCATTCCACACATAATTCCACACACCATTCCACACATCATTCGACACATCATTCCACACATCAGTCCATACAACATTCCACAGCTCATTCCACACATCATTCCACACATCATTCCAAACATCGTTCCACACCTCATTCCACAGAGCATTCCACACATCATTCCACGCATCATTCAACACATAATTCCACAACATTCCACACATCATTCCACACATCATTCAAAAAACAATTCACATAACATACCACATAACATTCCACGCATGATTCCACACATCATTCCAAGCATTATTCCACACATCATATCACACATCAATCCACTCAACAATCCTCACATCATTGCACACATCATTTCACACCTCATTGCACACCTCATTCTGCACCTCATTCCACACATCATTCCACACATCATTCCACACAACATTCCAAATATCATCCACTCCTCATTCCACACATCATTCGACACATCATCTGAAATATCATTCCACACCTCATTCCACACATCATTCCACACAGCATTTCACACATCATTCCACACACCGTTCCACACCTCATTCCACACCTCATTCCAAAGCTCATTCCACATATCATTCCACGCATCATTCCACACATCATTCCAAAAATCATTCTACACATCATTCCACATATCATTCCACACAACTTTCCAAATATCATCCACTCCTCATTCCACACATCATTCGACACATCCTCTGACATATCATTCCACACCTCATTCCACGCATCATTCCACACAGCATTTCACACATCATTTCACACACCATTCCACACCTCATTCCACACCTCATTCCACACATCATTTCCCATAACATTCCACGCATCATTCCACACATCATTCCACACATCATTCCAAACATCATTCCACACCTCATTCCACGTATCATTCCACGCATCATTCCACGCATCATTCCACACATCATTCCACACAACATTCCACACAACATACCTCACATAATTCCACACATCATTCCACATATCATTCCACATACCATTCCACACAGCATTCCACACATCATTCCACCTATCATTCCACACATCATTCCATACATCATTCCACACGTCATTCCACACATCATTCCACACAATCTTGCACACCACATTCCAAACCTCATTCCACACATAATTCCAAACATCATTGCATACATCATTCCACACATCATCCCAAACATCATTCCACACATCATTCCACACCTCATTCCACACATCATTCCGCATCTCATTCCACAACTCATTCCACACATTATTCAACACATCATTCCACACACCATTCCAAACATCATTCCACACCTCATTCCACGTATCATTCCACGCATCATTCCACACATCATTCTACACATCATTCCACAAATCATTCCACACAGCATTCCACACATCATTCCATACATCATTCCACACGTCATTCCACACATCATTCCACACATCATTCCACACCACATTCCAAACCTCATTCCACACATAATTCCAAACATCATTGCATACATCATTCCACACATCATCCCAAAGATCATTCCACACATCATTCCACACCTCATTCCACACATCATTCCACACATCATTCAACACATCATTCCACAGATCATTCTACACTTCATTCCACATGTCATTCCACAACTCATTCCACACATCATTCCACACATCATTCCAAACCTCATTCCACACATCATTCCAGAACTCATTCCACGCATCATTCCACACGTCATTCTGCACATGATTCCACACATTATTCCACAACTCATTTCACACATCATTCCACACATCATTCCGCACATTATTCCACACATCATTCCAAACCATATTCCACACCTCATTCCACACGAAATTCAAAACATCATTACATACATCATTCCACACGTCATTCTACACATCATTCCGCACCTCATTCCACAACTCATTCCACATATCATTCCACGCATCATTCCACACATCATTCCACACATCATTCCAAACATCATTCCGCACCTCATTCCACACCTCATTCCACACATCATTCCACAACTCATTCCACGTATCATTCCACACATCATTCCAAACATCATTCCACACCTCATTCCACGTATCATTAAACGCATCAATCCGCACCTCATTCCACAACTCATTCCAAACATTATTCAACGCATCATTCCACACATAATTCTATACTTAATTCCACATATCATTCCACACATCATTCCAAACATCGTTCCACAACATTCCACACATCACTCCACACAGCATTCCACACATCAGTCCATACCGCATTCCACACCTCATTCCACACATCATTCCACACATTATTCAACACATCATTCCAAATATAATTCCAGATATCATTTGATACATCATTCTACAACTCATTCCACACATCATTCCACACGTCATTCCACACATCATTCCACACATGAGTCCACAACTCATTCCACACATCATTCCACACATCATTCCACACATCATTCCACCCATCATTCCAAACATCATTCCACAACATTCCACACATCACTCCACACAGCATTCCACACATCAGTCCATACCGCATTCCACACCTCATTCCACACATCATTCCACACATTATTCAACACATCATTCCAAATATAATTCCAGATATCATTTGATACATCATTCCACAACTCATTCCACACATCATTCCACACGTCATTCCACACATCATTCCACACATGATTCCACAACTCATTCCACACTTCATTCCACACATCATTCCACACATCATTCCACACGTCATTCCACACCATATTCCACACATCATTCCACACATCATTCCAAACATCATTCCACACGTCATTCCACACATCATTCCATACCTCATTCCACACATAATTCCACACCTCATTCCACAACTCATTCCACATATCATTCCACAGATCATTCCACACATCATTCAACACATCATTCAACACATCATTCCACACAACATCCTACACCATTCCGCACATCATTCCACACATCATTCCACACATCATTCCACTCATCAGTCCATACCACATTCCACACCTCATTGCACACATCATTCCACACCTCATTCCACACATGATTCCACACATCATTCCAAACATCATTCTGCACCACATTCCACATAACATTACACACATCATTCCACGCATCATTCCTCACAACATTCCACAACATTCCACACATCATTCCACACATCATTCCACTCATCAGTCCATACCTCATTCCACACCTCATTCCACATATCATTCCACACATCATTCCACACTTCATTCCACACATCATTCCAAACATCATTACATACAGCATTCCACACATCATTCCACACATCATTTCACACATCATTCCACACATCATTCCACTCATCAGTCCATACCTCATCCACACCTCGTTCCACATATCATTCCACACATCATTCCACACATCATTCCAGACATCAGTCCACACCTCATTCCACACATCATTCCATGCATCATTCCACACTTCATTCCACACATCATTCCAAACATCATTACATACAGCATTCACCACATCATTCCACACATCAGTCCATACCTCATTCCACACCTCATTCCACTCATCAGTCCATACATCATTCCACACCTCGTTCCACATATCATTCCACACATCATTCCACACATCAATCCACACATCATTCCACAACATTCCACACATCCTTCCACACATCATTCCACTCATCAGTCCATACCTCATTCCGCACCTAATTCCACATATCATTCCACACATCATTCCACACATCATTCCACACATCATTCCATACATCATTCCACACGTCATTCCACACTTCATTCCACACATCATTCCAAACATCATTACATACAGCATTCCACACATCATTCCACACATCATTTCACACATCATTCCACACATCATTCCACTCATCAGTCCATACCTCATACACACCTCGTTCCACATATCATTCCACACATCATTCCACACATCATTCCAGACATCATCCACACCTCATTCCACACATCATTCCATGCATCATTCCACACTTCATTCCACACATCATTTCACACATCATTCCACACATCATTCCACTCATCAGTCCATACCTCATTCCACACCTCATTCCACATATCATTCCACACATCATTCCACACATCATTCCAGACATCAGTCCACACCTCATTCCACACATCATTCCACTCAACCGTCCATACCTCATTCCACACCACATTGCTCAAATCATTCCACACTTCTATCCAAACATCATTCCACACATCATTCCACACATCATTCCACACATCATTCCAAACATCATTACATACAGCAGTCCACACATCATTCCACACATCATTTCACACATCATTCCACACATCATTCCACTCATCAGCACATACCTCATTCCACACCTTGTTCCACATATCATTCCACACATCATTCCACACATCATTCCACACATCATTCCAGACATCAGTCCACACCTCATTCCACACATCATTCCACTCAACCGTCCATACCTCATTCCACACCACATTGCTCAAATCATTCCACACTTCTATCCAAACATCATTCCACACATCATTCCACACATCATTCCACACATCATTCCACGCATCATTCCACACATCATTCCACAATATTCCACACATCATTCCACACATAATTCCACTCATCAGTCCATAACTCATTCCACACCTCATTCCACATATCATTCCACACATCATTCCACACATCATTCCACACATCATTCCACACATCATTCCACAACTCATTCCACACATCATTCCACACATAATTCAAAAAATCATTCCACCCATCATTCCACACATCATTCCACACATCATTACACACATCATTCCACACATCATTCCACACATCATTCCACACATCATTCCACGCAACATTCCACACATCATTCCGCACCATATTCCAGACCTCATTCCACACATCTTTCCAAACATCATGACATACATCATTCCACACACCATTCCAAACGTCATTCCACAACTCATTCCACATATCATTCCACACATCATTCAACACATCATTCCACGCATCATTCCACACATCATTCCACTCATCAGTCCATACCGCATTCCACACCTCATTGCACACATCATTCCACACATCATTCCACACATGATTCCACACATCATTCCAAACATCATTCCACACCTCATTCCACATAACATTCCACACATCATTCCACGCATAATTCCACACATCATTCCACAACATTCCACACATCATTCCACACATCATTACATGCATCATCCCACACATCATTCCATAACATTCCACACATCATTCCACACATCATTCCACACATCAGTCCATATCTCATTCTACAACTCATTCCACATATCATTCCACACAACATTCCACACATCATTCCACACATCATTCCACACATCATTCCACACTTCATTCCACACATCATTCCAAACATCATTACATACATCATTCCACACATAAATCCAAACATCATTCCACACATCATTCCAAACATCATTCCACAAGTCATTCCACGTATCATTCCACAACTCATTCCACAACTCATTCCACACATCATTCCAAACATCATTCCACACCTCATTCCATGTATCATTCCACGCATCAATCCGCACCTCATTCCACAACTCATTCCACACATTATTCAACGCATCATTCCACACATCATTCGATACTTAATTCCACACATCATTCCACACATCATTCCAAACATCATTCCACAACATTCCACACATCACTCCACACAGCATTCCACACATCAGTCCATACCGCATTCCACACCTCATTCCACACATCATTCCACACATTATTCAACACATCATTCCAAATATAATTCCAGATATCATTTGATACATCATTCCACAACTCATTCCACACATCATTCCACACGACATTCTACACATCATTCCACACATGAGTCCACAACTCATTCCACACATCATTCCACACATCATTCCACACATCATTCCACACCATATTCCACACCTCATTCCACACGTCATTCCAAACATCATTCCACACATCATTCCACACATCATTCCATACCTCATTCCACACAAAATTCCACAACTCATTCCACAACTCATTTCACATATCATTCCACATACCATTCCACACATCATTCAACACATCATTCCACACATCATTCTACACTTCATTCCGCACATCATTCCACACATTATTCCACACATCATTCCACTCATCATTCCATACCGCATTCCACACCTCATTGCACACATCATTCCACACATCATTCCACACATGATTCCACACATCATTCCAAACATCATTCTACACCTCATTCCTCATAACATTCCACACATCATTCCACGCATCATTCCACACATCATTCCACAACATTCCACACATTATTCCACACATCATTCCACTCATCAGTCCATACCTCATTCCACACCTCATTCCACACTTCATTCCACACATCATTCCAAACATCATTACATACAGCATTCCACACATCATTCCACACATCATTTCACACATCATTCCACACATCATTCCACACATCAGTCCATACCACATTCCACACCTCATTCCACTCATCAGTCCATACCTCATTCCACACCTCATTCCACATATCATTCCACGCAACATTCCACACATCATTCCACACATCATTCCAGACATCAGTCCACACCTCATTCCACACATCATTCCACTCATCAGTCCATACCTCATTCCACACCTTATTCCACATATCATTCCACACATCATTCCACACATAATTCCGCACTTCATTCCACACATTATTCCAAACATCATTACATACATCATTCCACACATCATTCCACACATCATATCACACATCATTCCCTCAACAATCCACACATCACTGCACACATCATTCCACATATCATTGCACACATCATTACACACAACATTCCAAATATTATCCACTCCTCATACCACACATCATTCCACAAATCATTCCACGCATCATTCCACACATCATTCCAGGCATCATTCCACACATGATTCCACATATCATTCCACACAGCATTGTACACAGCATTCCACACAACATTCCACACTTCATTCCATACATCATTCCAAACGCCATTCCACACATTATTCCACACATCATTCCACACATCATTCCACACATCATTCCACACCACATTCCAAACCTCATTCCACACATAATTCCAAACATCATTGCATACATCATTCCACACATCATCCCACACATCATTCCACATATCATTTCACACCTCATTCATCACATCATTCCACACATCATTTTATCTTAATTCCACATGTCATTCCACACTTCATTTCACACATCATTCCACACGTCATTATGCACATCAGTCCACACATTATTCCACAACTCATTCAACACATCATTCCACACATCATTGAACATATCATTCCACACATCATTCCACACCATATTCCACACCTCATTCCACACATAATTACAAACATCATAACATACATCATTCCAGACATTATTCCACACATCATTCCACACATCATTCCACACCTCATTCCACACATCAGTCCGCACCTCATTCCAGAACTCATTCCACACATTATTCAACACATCATTCCACACATCATTCTACACTTAATTCCACACATCTTTCCACACATCATTCCACACATCATTCCATACATCATTCCATAACTCATTCCACACATCATTCCACACATCATTCAACACATCATTCCGCACATCATTCTGCACTTCATTCCGCACGTCATTCCACACATCATTCCACACATCATTCCACACATCAGTCCATACCGCATTCCACACCTCATTGCACACATCATTCCGCACATCATTCCACACATGATTCCACACATCATTCCAAACATCATTCTACACCTCATTCCACATAACATTCCACACATCATTACATGCATCATTCCACACATCATTCCACAACATTCCACACATCATTCCACACATCATTCCACACATCAGTCCATACCTCATTCGACAACTCATTCCACATATCATTCCACACATCATTCCACACATCATTCCACACATCATTCCACACATCATTCCACACATCATTCCATACCTCATTCCACACATCATTCCACACCTCATTCCGCAACTCATTCCACACATCATTCAAAAAATCATTCCACACAATATTCTACACTTCATTCCACACATCATTCCACACATCATTCCACACATCATTCCACACATCAGTCCATACCGCATTCCACACCTCATTCCACACATCATTCCACACATCATTCCACACATGATTGAACACATCATTTCAAACATCATTCCACACCTCATTCCAATAACATTCCACACATCATTCCACGCATCATTCCACACATAATTCCACAACATTCCACACATCATTCCACACATCATTCCAAACATCAATTCACAACACATACCACATAACATTCCACGCATCATTCCACACATCATTCCAAACATCATTCCACACATCATATCACACATCATTCCACTCAACAATCCACATATCATTGCACACATCATTCCACACATCATTTCACACCTCATTCTACACATCATTCCACACATCATTACACACATCATTCCACACAACATTCCAAATATCATCCACTCCTCATTCCACACATCATTCGACACATCATTCCACACATCATTCCTCATATCATTCCACACAGCATTCCACCTAACATTCCACACATCATTCCATGCATCATTCCACACGTCATTCCACACATCATTCAACACATCATTCCACACCACATTACAAACCTCATTCCACACAGCATTTCACACATCATTCCACACACCATTCTACACCTCATTCCACACCTCATTCCATACCACATTCCACATATCATTCCACGCATCATTCCACACATCATTCCGCACATCATTCCACACATCATTCCACACATCATTCCACACATCATTTCTCATATCATTCCACACAGCATTCCACCTAACATTCCACACATCATTCCATGCATCATTCCACACGTCATTCCACACATCATTCCACACATCATTCCACACCACATTCCAAACCTCATTCCACACAGAATTCCAAACATCATTGCATACATCATTCCACACATCATCCCACACATCATTCCACACATCATTCCACACCTCATTCCACACATCATTCCAAATATCATTCCAAACCTCATCCCACAACTCATTCCACACATCATTCCACACATCATTCAACACATCATTCCACACATCATTCTACACTTCATTCCACATGTCATCCCACACCTCATTCCACACATCATTCCACACATCATTCCAAAACTCATTCCACACATCATTCCACCACTCATTCCACTAATCATTCCACACGTCATTCTGCACATCATTCCACACTTTATTACACAACTCATTCCACACATCATTGCAAACATCATTCCACACATCATTCCACACATCATTCCACACCTCATTCCACACATCATTCCGCACCTCATTCCACAACTCATTCCACACATTATTCAACACATCATTCCAAACATCATTCTACACTTACTTCCGCACATCATTCCACACATCATTCCAAACATCATTCCACAACATTCCACACATCATTCCACACAGCATTCCACACATCATTCCACACGTCATTCTACACATCATTCCACACATGATTCCACAACTCATTCCACACATCATTCCTCACATCATTCCACACTTCATTCCACATATCATTCCAAACATCATTACGTACATCATTCCACACATCATTCCACACATCATTCCACACATCATTCCACACCTCATTCCACACATCATTCCGCACCTCATTCCACAACTCATTCCACACATTATTCAACACATTATTCAACACATCATTCCACACATCATTATACACTTAATTCCACACATCATTCCTCACATCATTCCAAACATCATTCCACAACATTCCACACATCATTCCACACAGCATTCCACACATCAGTCCATACCGCATTCCACACCTCATTCCACACATCATTCCACACATCATTCCAGACATCATTCCAAACATAATTCCAGATATCATTCGACACATCATTCCACAATTCATTCCACACATCATTCCACACTTCATTATACACATCATTCTACACATCATTCTACACAACATCATTCTACACATCATTCTACACATCATTCCACACATCATTCGACACAACATTCTACACATCATTCTGCACATCATTCGACACATCATTCTACACATCAATCGACATATCATTCTGCACATAATTCTACATATCATTCGACACAACTTCATTCGACACATCATTCTACACATCAATCGACATATCATTCTGCACATAATTCTACATATCATTCGACACAACTTCATTCGACACATCATTCTACACAACATTATTCTACACATCATTTTACACAGCATGCTACACAACATCATTCTAAACATCATTCTGCACATAATTCTACATATCATTCCATACATCATTCGACACATCGTTCTACACAGCATTCTACACGTCATTCTGCACAGTATTCTACACATCATTCTACACATCAGTCGACACATCATTCTACACAACTTCATTCGACACATCATTCGACACAACATTATTCTACACCATTCTACACATCATTCTATACATCATTCTGCTGATCATTCTGCACATTATTCTAAACATCATTCTACACAACATTCTACACAGCATTCTACACATCATTCGACACATCATTCGACACATCAGTCTATACTTCATTCTGCACATCATTTTACACAGCATTCTGCACATCATTCTACACATCATTCTACATATCATTCTGCACATCATTGTACACATCATTCTACACATCATTCTACACATCATTCTACACATAATTCTACACATCATTCTACACCTCATTCTACACATCATTCTACACATCATTCTACATATCATTCTGCACATCATTCTACACAACATCATTCTGCACATTATTCGACACATCATTCTAAACATCATTCTACACAACATTCTACACAGCATTCTACACATCATTCTGCACATCATTCGACACATCAGTCTATACTTCATTCTGCACATCATTGTACACGGCATTCTGCACATCATTCTACACATCATTCTACATATCATTCTGCACAACCTTGTACACATCATTCTACACATCATTCTACACATCATTCTACACATCATTCGACACCTCATTCTACACATCATTCTACACATTATTATACACATCATTCCACACAACATAATTCTACACAACAATATTCTACACATCATTC
This sequence comes from Pristiophorus japonicus, assembly GCF_044704955.1. NCBI lineage: Eukaryota > Metazoa > Chordata > Chondrichthyes > Pristiophoridae > Pristiophorus > Pristiophorus japonicus. The sequence goes on along the minus strand of NW_027254805.1, from coordinate 63,960 downwards.
TACACGTCATTCCACACAACATCATTCTACACATTATTCGACACATCATTCGACACATTATTCTGCACATTATTCTACACATCATTCTGCACACCTCCATTCGACACATCATTCTGCACAACATTATTCTACATATCATTCTACACATCATTCTATACATCATTCGACTGATCATTCTACACATCATTTTAAAAATCATTCGACACAACATTATTCTACACATCATTCTACACATCATTCTACACATCATTCTACACATCATTCCACACATCATTCTGCACCTCATCCTACACATCATTTTGCACATCATTCTGCACATCATTCTCCACGTCATTCTACACATCAATGTACACATGGTTCTGAACAACATCATTCTACACTTCATTCTACACTTCATTCTACACATCATTCTACACATAATTCTACACTTCATTCTACACATCATTGTACACAACATTCTACACATCATTCTACATACATTCGACACATCATTCTACACAACTTTTTTGGCGCATCATTCTACAAGCATTATTCGACACATCATTCCACATATCATTCTACTGATCATTCTACATATCATTCTACACATCATTCTACACATCATTCTACACCGCATTCTACCCATCATTCTACACAACATCATTCTACACATCATCATTCTACACTTCATTCGGCATATCATTCTGCACATCATTATACAAATCATTCGACACAACTTCATTCTGTTCATCATTCTGCACATCATTCTACAGATCATTCAACACATCATTCCACACAACATCATTCTGCACAACATCATTCTGCACATCATTCTATACGTCATTCTACACAACATTATTCTACACATCTTTCTACACATCATTCTGTACATCATTCCACACAACATCATTCTACACATCATTCTACACAACATTATTCTACACATCAATCTGCACAGCATTCTACGCAATATGATACTACACATCATTCTGCACATCATTCTACATATCATTCCATGCATCATTCGACACATCATTCTATACATCATTCTATACATCATTCTATACAACATAATTCCACACATCATTCTACACGTCATTCTACACAGCATTCTACACATCATTCGACACGTCATTAAACACAACTTCATTCGACACATCATTCGACATAACATTATTCTACACCATTCTACACGTCATTCTGTACATCATTCTACTGATCATTCTGCACATCATTGTAAACATCATTCTACAAAACATCATTCTACAAATCATTCTACACACCATTCTACACATCATTCTACACATCTTTCGACAGATCAGTCAACACTTCATTCTGCACAACATTCTACACGTCATTCTATACATCATTCCACTGATCATTCTGCAAATTATTCTGAACATCATTCTACACACCATCATTCTACTCATCATTCTACAGAGCATTCTGCACATCATTCCACACAACATCAGTTGACACAACATCATTCTAAACATCATTCTACACGACATGATGCACAACATTTTTCTGCACATCATTCTACAGAGCAATCTACACAACATTATTCTGCACATCATTCTGCACATCATTCAACATATCATTCCATACATCATTCCACACATCATTCTACACAACATTCTACACATCATTCTTCACAACATCATTCTACTCTTCATTCTGCACGTCATTCTACACAGCATTCTACACATCATTCTACACATCATTCTACACATCATTCCACATAACTTCATTCGACACATCATTCTACACAACATTATTCTACACATCATTCTACACATCATTCTACACATCTTTCAACTGATCATTTTACACAACATCATTCTACACATCATTCTAAACATCATTCTACACATCATTCTACACATCATTCTACACATAATTCTACACATCATTCTACACATCATTCTGCACATCATTTTGCACATCATGCTACACATCATTTTACACAACATTATTCTACACATCATTCTACACATCATTCTACACATCATTCTACACATCATGCTTCACATCATTCAACACATCATTCTATATATAATTCTACACGTCATTTTACACCTCAGTCTAGATATCATTCCACACGTCATTATACTCATAATTCTAAACAACATTCTGCACATTATACTACACATCATTCTACAGATCGTTCAACACATCATTACACACAACATCATTCTACACATCATCATTTTACACATCATTCTACACGTCATTCTACACAGCATTATTCTACACATCATTCTACACATCATTCTACACATCAATTCGACATATCATTCTGCACATCATTCTACACATCTTTCTGCACAACTTCATTCGACACATCATTCTACACATCATTCTACACATCATTCTATATATCATTCTACTGATCATTCTACACATCATTCGACACTTCAATCGAAACAACATCATTCTACACATCGTTCTACATATTATTTTACACATCATTCTACACACCATTCGACACAACATCATTCTACACATCATTCTGCACATCATTCGTCATATCATTCCAAACATCATTCGACACATCATTGTACACATCATTCTGCACATCATTCTACACATCATTCTCCACGTCATTCTACTCATCATTCTACACATCATTCTACACATCATTCTGCACATTATTCTACACTTCATTATGCACCTCATTATACACTTCATTCTACAGATCATTCTACACTTCAATCGACACAACTTCATGCTACACATCATTCCACACATCATTCCACATCTCATTCCACACATCATTTAACACATCATTCCACACCTCATTCCACTCCTCTTTCCACAGATCATTCCACTCATCTTTCCACACAACTTTCAACACACCATTCCACACTTCATTCGACACATCATTCCTCACCTCATTCCACACTTCATTCCGCACATCATTCCTCACCACATTCCACACTTCATTCCACACATCATTCAATACATCATTCCACATATCATTCCACACATTATTCCATAACATTCCACACATCACTACACACATCAATCCACACATCATTCCAAACAACATTCCACACATCATTCCACGCATCATTCCACACTTCATTCCACACCTCGTTCCACAGATCATTTCACATATCAATCCACACAACATTCCACACATCATTCCACACATCATCCACACCTAATTCCACACATCTTTCCACACTTCATTCCACACAACATTCCACACAGCAGTCCATACACCATTCCACAGTCATTCCATGTGTCATTCCATACATCATTCCACACATCATGCCACATATCATTCCACACTTTATTCCACACAGCATTCCACACATCATTCCACACATCATTCCACACCTCATTCCACATCTCATTCCACACCTCATTCCACATATCATTCCACACATCATTCCAAAAATCATTCCACGTATCATTGTACACATCATTCCACATATCACTCCACACCACATTCCGCACCTCATTCCACAACTCATTCTACGCATCAATCCACACATCATTCCACACTTCATTCTACACATCATTCAAAACATCATTCCACACCACGTTCCACACATCATTCCACACCTCATTCCACACATCTTTCCACACTTCATTCCAAACTTCATTCCACACATCATTCCTCCCCTCATTCCACACTTCATTCCACACATTATTCAATACATTATTCCACATATCATTCCACACATTATTCCATAACATTCCACACTTCACTACACACATCAATCCACACATCATTCCAAACAACATTCCAAATATCATCCACCCATCATTCCACATTTCATTCCACACATCATTCAATACATAATTTCTCATATCATTCCACACATCATTCCACGCATCATTCCACACCTCATTCCACACCTCGTTCCACAGATCATTCCACATATCATTCCACACAACATTCCACACATCATTCACACATCATTCCACACCTCATTCCACACATATTTCCACACTTCATTCCACACATCATTCCACACAGCAGTCCATACACCATTCCACAGTCATTCCATGTGTCATTGCATACATCATTCCACACATCATTCCACATATCATTCCACACTTTATTCCACACAGCATTCCACACATCATTCCACACCTCATTCCACATCTCATTTTACACCTCATTCCACATATCATTCCACACATCATTCCAAAAATCATTTCACATATCATTGCACACATCATTCCACATATCATTCCACACCACATTCCGCACCTCATTCCACAACTCATTCTACGCATCAATCCACACATCATTCCACACTTCATTCTACACATCATTCAAAACATCATTCCACACCACATTCCACACATCATTCCACACATCGTTCCACACCTCATTCCACAACTCATTCACACATCATTCCACACATCAATCCACACATCATTCCTTATATGATTCCACACATAATCCCACACATCATTCCACTCCTCATTCCACATATCATTCCACGCAACATTCCACACATCATTCCACATAGCTGTCCACACATCATTCCACAATATTCCACACATCAATCCACACATCAATCCACACATCATTCCACACATCAGTCCACACGTCATTTCGCCTAAAATTCCACGCATCATTCCACACATCATTCCAAACATCATTCCATACATTAATAGACACATCATACTTGATATCATTCACACATCATTGCATACATCATTCCACACATCATTCCACACCTCATTCCACATCTCATTCCACACCTCTTTCCACATATCCTTCCACACATCATTCCAAAATCATTCCAGACATCATTCCACACATCATTCACACATCATTCGAATCATCATTCTAAACATCATTCCACACCTCATTCCACATAACATTCCACACATCATTCCACACATCTTTCCAGATATCATTCGACACATAATTCCACACATAATTCCACACTTCATTCCACACATCATTCCTCACCTCATTCCACAGATCATTCCACACATCATTCAATACATCATTCCACATATAATTCCACACATCATTCCACACATCATTCCACACAGCATTGCGCACATGATTGCACACATCATTCAATACATCATTCAACACCTCATTCCACACATCATTCCACACAGCATTCCGAAAATCATTCCATACCTCATTCCACATATCATTCCATGCAACATTCCACATCTCATTCCACACATCATTCCATACATCATTCCACACATCATTCCACACCTCATTCCACACATCACAACACACAACATTCCACACATCATTCCACACCTCATTCCTCAGATCATTCCAACCTCATTCCACGCATCGTTACACACATCATTCCACACATCATTCCACATATCATTCCAGACATCATTCCAAATATCATTCCACAAATCATTCCAAACATCATTCCACACGTCATTCAACACAACATTCCACACATCATTCCACACCTCATTCCACACATCATTCCACACCTCATTCCACACATCATTCCACACCTCATTCCATACCTCATTACACAACTCATTCCACACATCATTCCACACACCATTCCACACATCATTCCACACTACATTCCACACCACATTCCGCACCTCATTCCACAACTCATTCCACACATCATTCCACACATCATTCAACACATCATTCCACACTTCATTCTACACATCATTCCAAATAGCATTCCACATCTCATTCCACACATCATTTAACACATCATTCCACTCCTCATTTCACTCCTCTTTCCACAGATCATTCAACACATCTTTCCACACAACATTCCACATATCATTCCACACATTATCCCATAACATTCCACACATCACTACACACATCAATCCACGCATCATTCCAAACAACATTCCAAATATCATCCACCCCTCATTCCACATTTCATTCCACACATCATTCAATACATCATTTCTCATATCATTCCACACATCATTCCACGCATCATTCCACACCTCATTCCACACCTCGTCCCACAGATCATTCCACACATCATTCCACACAACATTCCACACATCATTCCACTCATCATTCCACACCTCATTCCACACATCTTTCCACACTTCATTCCACACATCATTCCACACAGCATTCCATACGCCATTCTACAGTCATTCCGCGCGTCATTCCATGCATCATTCCACACATCAATCCACATATCATTCCACACTTTATTCCACACAGCATTCCACACATCATTCCACACATCATTCCACACCTCTTTCCACATCTCATTCCACACCTCATTCCACATATCATTCCACACTTCATTCCAAATATTATTCCACATATCATTGCACACATCATTCCACATATTATTCCACACCAAATTCCGCACCTCATTCCACAACTCATTCTACACATCATTCCACACATCATTCCACACTTCATTCTACACATCATTCAAAACATCATTCCACACCACATCCCACACATCATTCCACACATCGTTCCACACCTCATTCCACAACTCATTCACACATCATTCCACATCAGTCCACACATCATTCCTCATATGATTCCACACATAATCCCACACATCATTCCACTCCTCATTCCACATCTCATTCCACGCATCATTCCACACATCATTCCACATAGCTTTCCACACATCATTCCACAATATTCCACACATCATTCCACACATCAATCCACACATCATTCCACACATCAGTCCATACATCATTCCATTCCTCATTCCACACATCATTCCACACGTCATTCAAAACATCATTCCACACATCATTCCAAACATCATTCCACACGTCATTTCACCTAAAATTCTACGCATCATTCCACACATCATTCCAAACATCATTCCATACATTATTCCACACATCATTCTTGATATCATTCGACACATCATTGCATACATCATTCCACACTTCATTACACACATCATTCCCCACCTCATTCTGCACATCATTCCACAATTCATTCAGTCCATAATTCCACATATAATTCTACAAATCATTCCACACATAATTCTACAAATCATTCCACACATCATTCCACACATCATTCCACACAGCATGCCACATTTCATTGCATACATCATTCCACACATCAATCCACACCTCATTCCACACATCATTCCAAATATCATTCCACACCTCATTCCACATCTCATTCCACACATCATTCCACACCTCATTCCACTCCTCATTCCACACATCATTCAACACATCATTCCACACGTCATTCCACATCTCATTCCACACATCATTCCACACCTCATTCCACACCTCATTGCACACATATATCGACACATCATTCTACATATCATTCTACACAACATCATTATACACATCATTCTAAACATCATTCTACACATCATTCTAAAACTTCATTCTACGCATCATTCTACACTTCATTCTGCACATCATTCTCCACATCATTCTACACAACATCATTCTGCACATTGTTCTACACATCATTCGACGCATCATTCTACACATTAATCTGCACATCATTCTACATATCCTTCTACACACCATTCTGCACATCATTCTGCAAATCATTCTACACATCATTCTACATATCATTCTACACATCATTCTACACATAATTCTATACAACATCATCCTACACATCATTCTACACATCATTCTACACCACATTCTACACAACATTTATTTACACATCATTCTCACATCATTCTACACATCTTTCTACTCATTATTCTGCACATCATTCTGCACAATGTTCTAGACAACATCATTCTACACATCATTCTACACATTATTCTACACACCATTCTACACAACATTCTACACATCATTCTACACAACATCATTCTACACATCATTCGACACATCATTTTACACATTATTCTTCACACCATTCTACACAACATTCTACACATCATTCTACACATCATTTTACACAACATCACTCTACACATCATTTTACACATCATCCACACATCACTCTACACATCATTCTACACATCATTGTAAACAACATCATTCTACACGTCATTCCACACATCTTTCTACACATTATTCTACACAACATCAATCTACACATCATTCTGCACATCATCCAGCACAGCATTCTACACAACATCATTCTGCACATCATTCTACACATCATTCCACACATAATTTTACACATCATTCTACACATCATACTACACATCATTCTACACATCATTCGACACATAATTTTACACATCATTCTAAACATCATTCTACACATCCTTCTAAAACTTAATTCTACACATCCTTCTACATTTCTTGCTGCACATTATTCTACACATCATTCTACACAACATCACTCTACACATCATTCGACACATCATTCTACACATCATTCTGCACATCATTCTACATAACCTTCTACACTCCATTCTGCGCATCATTCTGTAAAGCATCTACTCATCGTTCCACATATCATTATGCACATCATTTTACACATCAGTCTACACAACATCATTCTAAACATCATTCTACACATCATTCTACAGATCATTCTACAAAACATCAATTTGCACATCAATCTCGCATCATTCTACACATGTTTCTACTCATTATTCTGCACGTCATTCTACACATCATTCGACACAACATTCTAAACAACATCATTCTACACACCATTCTACACATCATTCCATACATCATTCTACACATCATTCTAAACAACATCATGCCCCACCATTCCACACATCATTCTAAACATAATTCTAAACATCATTATACACAACAGCATTCTCACATCATTCCACACAACATCATTCTACACATCATTCGACACATCACCCTAAGCATCATTCTACACATCATTCTGCACATCATTCTACGTATCACTCTACGCATCATTCTCCACATCAGTCTACACATCATTCTACACATCATTCTAAACAACATCATTCTAATCATAATTCTGCAAATCATTCTACACATCATTCTAATCATCATTCTACACAGCATTCTGCACATCATTCTACACAACATCAATCTACTTATCATTATCACATCATTCTACACATCATTCCACACGACATCAATCTACATATCATTCTCACATCATTCATCACATCATACTACACAACATCATTCCAAACATCATTCGACACATTACTCTATGCATCATTCTACACATCATTCAACACATCATTCTACATATCACTCTGCGCATCATTCTACACATCATTCTACACATCATTCTAAACTACATAATTCTATACAACATCATTCTACACATCATTCTACATATAATTCTACAGAACATCATTCTACACATCATTCTACATATCATTCTAAACATAATTCTACACAGCATTCTAAAACATCATTCTACACATCATTCTGCACTTCATTCTACACATCATTCTACACCTCATTATACACAACATCACTTTAGATATCATTCTACACATCATTATCCACTTCATTCCGCACATCATTCTACAAATCATTCTAAACATCATTCTACACATTATTCTAACAACAGCATTCTGCACATTATTCTAAACATCACTCTACACATCATTCTACACCTCATTCTGCACAACATCACGTTACATATCATTCTACACTTCATTCTACACTTCATTACACACATCATTCTACACATCATTCTACACATCATAGTACACAACATCATTCTATACATCATTAGACACATCAGTCTACACATCATTCGACACATCATTCTACACATCGTTCGACATTTCATTCTACACATCATACTACACAACATCATTCCATACATCACTCGACACATCATTCTACACACATCATGCCACACGTCAGTCGACACATCATTCTGCAAATCATTCTACACATCATTTTGCACAACATTCTACAAATCACTCGACACATCATTCTACACATCATTTCACACATCATTCTACACATCATTCTGCATAACAGCATTCTGCACATTATTCTAAACATCACTCTACACATAATTCTAAAACATCATTCTGCACTTCATTCTACACATCATTCTACACATTCTACACAACATCACTTTACATATCATTTTACACATCATTCTACACTTCATTCCACACATCATTCTACACATCATTCTAAACATCATTCTACACATCATTCTAACAACATCATTCTCCACATCATTCTACATATCATTCTGCACGTCATTCTAAACATCATTCTACACATCATTCTACACAACATCTTTAGACACATCATTCGCACATCATTCCACACATCATTCGACAGAACATTCTAAACAACATCATTCTACGCTTCATTCTACACATCATTCTATACAACTTCATTCTGCTCATCATTCGACACAATATCATTCTACACTTCATTATGCATATCATGCTACACATCATTCTACATTACATCATTCTACACATCATTCTACACATCAAGCTACACATCATTCTACACGGCATTTTACACATTATTCTACAAAACATCACTCTGCACATCATTCTAAACATCATTCTACACTTCATTCTACACATGCTTCTACACATCATTCTAATCATCATTCTACACATCATTCTACACGTCATTCTGCATATCATTTTACACATCATTCGACACATCATCATTCTAAACATCATTCAACACATCATTCTACACATCATTCTACACATCATTCCAAACAGCATCATTCTACACTTCATTCTACGCATCATTCTACACATCATTCTATACATCATTCCACACATCATTCTAAAGAACATCTTTCTACACATCATTCCACACATCATTCTGCACATCATTCTACAAAACAGCGTTCTGCACATTATTCTAAACATCACTCTACACATCATTCTAAAACATCATTCTGCACATCATTCTACACTTCATTCTACACATCATTCTACACAACTTCAATTTACACATCATTCTCACATCATTCTACATATCTTTCTACATGTTATTCTACATATCATTTTACACATCATTCTACAAAACTTCATTCTACACGTGATTCTACGCAACATTCTACACATCAGTCTACACAACACCATTCTTCACATCATTCTACACATCATTCTGCATATCATTCTACACATCATTCGACATAACATCACTCTACACATCATTCTACACATCATTCTACACTTCATTCTACACATCATTCTACACATCATTCTACACATCATTCTACACATCATTCCACACATCATTCTACACAGCATCATTCTACAAATCATTCTCACATCATTCTACACATCATAATACACAACATAATTCTGCATATCATTCTCCACATCATTCCACACATCATTCTACACATCATACTACACAACATCATTCTACACATCATTCGACACATCATTCTACACAACATTCGACACATTATTCTACACATCATTCTGCACATCACTCTACACATAATTCCACACATCGTCTAAACGTCATCATTCGACATATCATTCGAAACATCATCATTCACCACATCATTCTACACATCATTCTATTCGTCATTCTACACCTCATTCTACACATCATTCTACACAACATCACTTTACACATCATTCTACACATCACTCTACACATCACTCTACACATCATTCTACACGTCATTCTACACAACATCATTGTACACATCATTCAGCACATCATTCTACACATCATTCTACACATCATGCAACACGTCATTCCACAACATCACTCTACACGTCATTCTACACATCATTCTACGCATCAATCTGCACATCATTCTACGCATCATTCTTCACATCATTCTAAACAACATCATTCTTCACATCATTCTACACATCATTCAGCATATAATTCTACACATCATACTACACATCATTTCACACATTATTCTACACATCATTCTGCACATCATTCCACACATAATTCTAGACATCATTCTACACATCATTCTACACATCATACTACACAACATCAATCTATACATCATTCGACACATCATTCTACACATCATTCTACACATCGTTCTACACAACATCATTCGACTCATCATTCTACACATGATTCTACACATCATTCTACACAACATAACTCTGCACATGATTCCACACATCATTCTACACATCATTCTACACATCATTCGACACATCATACTTCACAAAATCATTCTACACATCATTTGTCTCATCATTCTACACAACATCACTCTACATATCATTCTACACATCATTCTACACTTCATTCTACACATCATTCAATACATCATTCTACACTTCATTCTACACATCATTCTACACATCATTCTACACATCATTCTGCACATCATTCTACACAACATCATTCCAAACATCATTCTACACATCATTCTACACAACCTCTTTCTACACATCATTCTACACATCATTCTACAAAAGGGCAGGTGCAAAGAGACCTGGGTGTCATGGTACATCAGTCATTGAAGGTTGGCATGCAGGTACAGCAGGCGGTTAAGAAAGCAAATAGCATGTTGGCCTTCATAGCGAGGGGATTTGAGTACAAGGGCAGGGAGGTGTTGCTACAATTGTACAGGGCCTTGGTGAGGCCACACCTGGAGTATTGTGTACAGTTTTGGTCTCCTTACCTGAGGAAGGACATTCTTGCTATTGAGGGAGTGCAGCGAAGGTTCACCAGACTGATTCCCGGGATGGCGGGACTGACCTATCAAGAAAGACTGGATCAACTGGGCTTGTATTCACTGGAGTTCAGACGAATGAGAGGGGACCTCATAGAAACGTTTAAAACTCTGACGGGGTTAGACAGGTTAGATGCAGGAAGAATGTTCCCAATGTTGGGGAAGTCCAGAACCAGGGGACACAGTCTAAGGATAAGGGGGAAGCCATTTAGGACCGAGATGAGGAGGAATTTCTTCACCCAGAGAGTGGTGAACCTGTGGAATTCTCTACCACAGAAAGTTGTTGAGGCCAATTAACTAAATATATTCAAAAAGGAGTTAGATGAAGTCCTTACTACTAGGGGAATCAAGGGGTATGGTGAGAAAGCAGGAATGGGGTACTGAAGTTGCATGTTCATCCATGAAGTCATTGAATGGCGGTGCAGGCTAGAAGGGCCGAATGGCCTACTCCTGCACCTATTTTCTATGTTTCTATGTTTCTAACTTCAATTTACACATCATTCTCACATTTTTCTACACTTCATTCTACACATCATTCTACACATCATTCTGCACATCATTCTACACAACATCATTCTAAACATCATTCTACACATCATTCTACGCATCATTCTATACAACATATTTCTACACATCATTCTACACATCATTCTACACAACTTCAATTTACACATCATTCAACACAACTTCAATTTACACATCATTCTACACAACTTCAATTTACACATCATTCTCACATCATTCTACACATCTTTCTACACATTATTCAAAACATCATTTTACACACCATTCTACAAAACATAATTCTACACATCATTCGACACATCATTCTACACATCGTTCTACATTTCATTCTACACATCATACTACAAAACATCATTCCACACATCATTCGACACATCATTGTACACACATCATTCCACACGTCAGTCGACACATCATTCTGCAAATCATTCTACACATCATTTTACACAACATTCTACAAGTCACTCTACACATCATTCTACACATCATTCTCCTCGTCATTCTACACATCATTCGACACATCATTCTACACAACATCACTCTACACATCATTCTACAAATCACTCTACACATCAATCTACACATCATTCTACACATCACTTTGCACGTCATTCTACACATCATTCTACACATCATTCTAAACAACATCATTCGACACATCTTTCCACACAACTTCATTCTACATATCATTCTTCGAAACATCATTCTACGCATCATTCTGCACATCATTCTACACATCATTCTACACAACATAATTCTTAACAGCATTCTACACATCATTCTTTACATTATTCGACACACCATTCTCTACAACATCATTCTGCACATCATTCTACACATCAATCCACACATCATTCTACACATCAATCTACACATCATTCTACACATCATTCTACACAACATCATTCGACAAATCATTCTCACATCATTCCTCACATCATTCTGAACAACATCATTTTGCACATCATTCTGCACATCATTCGACACATCATTCTACACATCGTTCCACATTTCATTCAACAAATCATACTACACAACATCATTCCACACATCATTCGACACATCATTCTACACACAGCATTCCACACGTCAGTCGACACGTCATTTTGCAAATCATTCTACACTTCATGTTACATAACATTCTACAAATCACTCTACACATCATTCTACACATCATTCTAAAGAACATATTTCTTCACATCATTCCACACATTATTCTACACATCATTCTGCACAACAGCATTCTGCACATTATTCTAAACATCACTCTACAAATCATTCTAAAACATCATTCTGCACATCATTCTACGCTTCATTCTACACATCATTCTACACTTCAATTTACACAACATCACTCTACATATCATTCTCACATCATTCAACACATCATACTACAAAACATCATTCTACACATCATTCGACACATCACTCTCAGCATAATTCTACACATCATTCTGCACATCATTCTACACATCATTCTAAACAACATCATTCTAATCATAATTCTGCACATCATTCTACACATCATTCAAATCATCATTCTACACATCATTCTACACATCATTCTAAACAACATCATTCTAATCATAATTCTGCATATCATTCTAAACAACATCATTCTAATCTTAATTCTGAACATCATTCTACACATCATTCTGCACATCATTCTATACAACATCAATCTACATATCATTCTCACATCATTCAGCACATCATACCACACAACAGCATTCTACACATCATTCGACACATTACTCTATGCATCATTCTACACATCATTCTACACATCATTCTACAGATCACTCTGCGCATCATTCTACACATCATTCTACACATCATTCTACACATCATTCTAAACGATATCATTCTGCACAATAACATTCTACACATCATTCTACATATCATTCTACACAACATCATTCTACACATCATTCTACACATCATTCTACACATCATTCTAAACGATATCATTCTATACAATATCATTCCACACATCAGTCTGCATATCATTCTACACAACATCATTAAACACATCATTCTAAACATCATTCTACACATCATTCAAAAACGTCATTCTACACATCATTCTACACTTCATTCTACACTTCATTCTACACATCATACCACACATCTTTATACACATCATTCTACACATCATAGTACACAACATCATTCTACACATCATTCGACACATCATTCCACACATCAATCTGCACATAATTCCACACAACATCATTCTACACATCACTCTACACATCATTCTGAAACCTCATTCTACACATCATTCTACACTTCATTCTACACGTCATTTTACACATCATTCTACACAACATCACTCGAAACATCATTCTACACATCATTCTACATTCTGCACTTCATTCTACACATCATTCTGCACAACATCACTCTACATATCATTCGACACATCATTCTACACTTCATTCCACACATCATTCTACAGAGCATTCTAACAACATCATTCTACACATCATTCTACACATCATTCTGCACATCATTCTAAACATCATTCTACTCATCATTCTACACAACATCATTCCACAAGTCATTTGCCACATCATTCTGCAAATCATTCGACACATCATTTTACACAACATTCTACAAATCACTCTACACATCATTCTACACATCATTCCATACATCATTCTACACATCATTCTACACATCATTCTACATATCATTCGACACAACATCATTCTAAACATCATTCTACACATCATTCTACAAATCATTCTACACATCATTCTAAACAGCATCATTCTACACTTCATTTTACGTATCATTCTACACATCATTCTATACAACTTCATTCTAAACATTATTCTAAACAATATAATTATACAAATCATAATGCATATCATTCTACACATCATTCTACATAACATCATTCTACACATCATTCTATAAATCATTCTACACATCATTCTACACGTCATTCTACACAACATCATTCTACACACCATTCTACACATCATTCTACATATCATTCTACACATCATTCGACACATCTTTCTAAACAACATCATTCGACACATCTTTCCACACACCCTCATTCTACACAGCATTCTACGCAACATCATTCAACACATCATTCTGCAATTCATTCTACACATCATTCCACACAACATCATTCTTAACAGCATTCTACACATCATTCTTTACATTATTCGACACACCATTCTACACAATATCATTCTGCACATCATTCTACTCATCAATCCACACATTATTCTACACATCATTCTACACAACATCATTCTACAAATCATTCTCGCATCATTCTTCACATCAGTCTAAACAACATCATTCGACACATCATTCTACAAATCGTTCTACATTTCATTCCACACATCATAATACACAACATAATTCTACACATCATTCGTCACATCATTCTACAGATCATTCCACACTTCATTCCACACATCATTCCAAACATCATTAGATACAACATTCCACACATCAATCCAAACATCATTCCACATATCATTCCACACATCATTCCATCCCTCATTCCAAACATCATTCCACACCTCATTCCACAACTCATTCCGCACATCATTCCACACATCATTCAAAAAGTCATTCCACACATCATTCTACACTTCATTCCACACATCATTCCACAAATCATACCACACTTCATTCCACACATCATTCCATACATCAGTCCATACAACATTCCACACATCATTCCACACATTATTCCACACATCATACCACACATCATTCCACACATTATTCCAATCATCATCCACAGCTCATTCCACATCGCATTCCACACATCATTCCTCGCATCATTCCACACATAATTCCACAACATTCCACACATCATTCCACACATCATTCCAAACATCAATTCACACCACATACCACATCACATTCCACGCATCATTCCTCACATCATTCCACACATCATTCCAAACAACATTTCAAATAACATCCACCAATCATTCCACACATCATTCGACACATCATCTGAAATATCATTCCACACCTCATTCCACACATCATTCCACACAGCATTTCACACATCATTCCACACACAATTCCACACCTCATTCCACACCTCATTCCACATCTCATTCCACGCATCAATCCATACATCATTCCAAAAATCATTCTACACATCATTCCACACAACATTCCACACAACTTTCCAAATATCATCCACTCCTCATTCCACACATCATTCGACACATCATCTGACATATCATTCCACACCTCATTCCACACATCATTCCACACAGCATTTCACACATCATCCCACACACCATTCCACACTTCATTCCACACCTCATTCCACATATCATTCCACGCATTATTCCACACATCATTCCACACATCATTCCAAACATCATTCCACACCTCATTCCACGTATCATTATACGCATCATTCCACACATCATTCTACACATCATTCCACATATCATTCCACACAGCAATCCACACATCATTCCGCACATCATTCCACACCACATTCCAAACCTCATTCCACACATAATTCCAAACATCATTGCATACATCATTCCACACATCATCCCAAAGATCATTCCACACATCATTCCACACCTCATTCCACACATCATTCCACACATCATTCAACACATCATTCCACACATCATTCTACACTTCATTCCACATGTCATTCCACAACGCATTCCACACATCATTCCACACAGCATTCCAAACCTCATTCCACACATCATTCCACAACTCATTCCACACATCATTCCACACGTCATTCTGCACATCATTCCACACATTATTCCACAACTCATTTCACACATCATTCCACACATCATTCCGCACCTCATTCCACACATCATTCCACACCATATTCCACACCTCATTCCACACATAATTCAAAACATCATTACATACATCATTCCACACGTCATTCCACACATCATTCCACACCTATTCCACACATCATTCCGCACCTCATTCCACAACTCATTCCACATATCATTCCACGCATCATTCCACACATCATTCCACACATCATTCCAAACATCATTCCACAAGTCATTCCACGTATCATTCCACAACTCATTCCACGTATCATTCCACACATCATTCCAAACATCATTCCACACCTCATTCCACGTATCATTCCACGCATCAATCCGCACCTCATTCCACAACTCATTCCACACATTATTCAACGCATCATTCCACACATCATTCTATACTTAATTCCACACATCATTCCACACATCATTCCAAACATCATTCCACAACATTCCACACATCACTCCACACAGCATTCCACACATCAGTCCATACCGCATTCCACACCTCATTCCACACGTCATTCCACACATTATTCAACACATCATTCCAAATATAATTCCAGATATCATTTGATACATCATTCCACAACTCATTCCACACATCATTCCACACGTCATTCTATACCTCATTCCACACATGAGTCCACAACTCATTCCACACATCATTCCACACATCATTCCACACATCATTCCACACCATATTCCACACCTCATTCCACATATCTTTCCAAACATTATTACATGCATCATTCCACACATCATTCCAAACATCATTCCACACATCATTCCACACATCATTCCATACCTCATTCCACACATAATTCCACACCTCATTCCACAACTCATTCCACACATCATTCCACAAATCATACCACACTTCATTCCACACATCATTCCACACATCAGTCCATACAACATTCCACACATCATTCCACACATCATTCCACACATCATACCACACATCATTCCACACATTATTCCAATCATCATCCACAGCTCATTCCACATAGCATTCCACACATCATTCCACGCATCATTCCACACATAATTCCACAACATTCCACACATCATTCCACACATCATTCCAAACATCAATTCACACCACATACCACATCACATTCCACGCATCATTCCTCACATCATTCCACACATCATTCCAAACAACAGTTCAAATATCATCCACTCCTCATTCCACACATCATTCGACACATCATCTGAAATATCATTCCACACCTCATTCCACATATCATTCCACACAGCATTTCACACATCATTCCACACCCAATTCCACACCTCATTCCACACCTCATTCCACACCTCATTCCACATCTCATTCCACGCATCAATCCACACATCATTCCAAAAATCATTCTACACATCATTCCACACAACATTCCACACAACTTTCCAAATATCATCCAATCCTCATTCCACACATCATTCGACACATCATCTGACATATCATTCCACACCTCATTCCACACATCATTCCACACAGCATTTCACACATCATTCCACACACCATTCCACACCTCATTCCACACCTCATTCCACATATCATTCCACGCATCATTCCACACATCATTCCACACATCATTCCAAACATCATTCCACACCTCATTCCACGTATCATTATACGCATCATTCCACACATCATTCTACACATCATTCCACATATCATTCCACACAGCATTCCACACATCATTCCATACATCATTCCACACGTCATTCCATACATCATTCCGCACATCATTCCACACCACATTCCAAACCTCATTCCACACATAATTCCAAACATCATTCCACAATTCATTCCACATATCATTCCACATATCATTCCACACATCATTCAACACATCATTCCACACAACATTTTACACTTCATTCCGCACATCATTCCACACATCATTCCAC
Organism: Pristiophorus japonicus; assembly: GCF_044704955.1. Classification (NCBI taxonomy): domain Eukaryota; kingdom Metazoa; phylum Chordata; class Chondrichthyes; family Pristiophoridae; genus Pristiophorus; species Pristiophorus japonicus. The sequence goes on along the minus strand of NW_027254805.1, from coordinate 44,199 downwards.
TCATCAGTCCATACCGCATCCACACCTCATTGCACACATCATTCCACACATCATTCCACACATCATTCCACACATCATTCCAAACATCATTCTACACCTCATTCCACGTAACATTCCACACATCATTCCACGCATCATTCCACACATCATTCCACAACATTCCACAAATCATTCCACACATCATTCCACTCATCAGTCCATACCTCATTCCACACCTCATTCCACATATCATTCCACACATCATTCCCCACATCATTCCACACATCATTCCACAACATTCCACACATCATTCCACACATCATTCCACTCATCAGTCCATACCTCATTCCACACCTCATTCCACATATCATTCCACACATCATTCCACTCATCAGTCCATACCTCATTCCACACCTCATTCCACACATCATTCCACACATCATTCCACACATCATTCCACACATCATTCCACACATCATTCCAGACATCAGTCCACACCTCATTCCACACATCATTCCACTCATCAGTCCATACCTCATTGCACACCTCATTCCACATAGCATTCCACACATCATTCCACACATCATTCCACACATCATTCCACACATAATTCCACACTTCATTCCACACATAATTCCAAACATCATTACATACATCATTCCACACATCATTCCACCCATCATTCCACGCATCATTCCACACATCATTCCACAACATTCCACACATCATTCCACACATAATTCCACTCATCAGTCCATAACTCATTCCACACCTCATTCCACATATCATTCCACATATCATTCCACACATCATTCCACACATCATTCCACACATCATTCCACTCATCTGTCCATACCGCATTCCACACCTCATTGCACACATCATTCCACACATCATTCCACACATGATTCCATACATCATTCCAAACATCATTCCACACCTCATTCCACATAACATTCCACACATCATTCCACACATTATTCCACACCACATTCCACACGTAATTCCACACACCATTACATACATCATTCCAGACAACATTCCACACATCATTCCACACATCATTCCACACCTCATTCCACACATCATTCCGCATCTCATTCCACAACTCATTCCACACATTATTCAACACATCATTCCACACATCATTCTACACTTAATCCCACCCATCATTCCACACATCATTCCACACATCATTCCACACATGATTCCACACATCATTCCAAACATCATTCAACACCTCATTCCACATAACATTCTACACACCATTACATGCATCATTCCATACATCATTCCATAACATTCCACACATCATTCCACACATCATTCCACACATCAGTCCATATCTCATTCTACAACTCATTCCACATATCATTCCACACAACATTCCACACATCATTCCACACATCATTCCACACTTCATTCCACACATCATTCCAAACATCATTACATACATCATTCCACACATCAATTCAAACATCATTCCACACATAATTCCAAACATCATTCCACAAGTCATTCCACGCATCACTCCGCACCTCATTCCACAACTCATTCCACACATTATTCAACGCATCATTCCACACATCATTGGATACTTAATTCCACACATCATTCCACACATCATTCCAAACATCATTCCACAACATTCCACACATCATTCCAAACATCATTCCACAACATTCCACACATCACTCTACACAGAGCATTCCACACATCAGTCCATTCCGCATTCCACACCTCATTCCACACATCATTCCACACATTATTCAACACATCATTCCAAATATAATTCCAGATATCATTTGATACATCATTCCACAACTCATTCCACACATCATTCCACACGTCATTCTACACATCATTCCACACATGAGTCAACACATCATTCCACACATCATTCCACACATCATTCCACACATCATTCCACATCATATTCCACACCTCATTCCACACATCATTCCAAACATCATTCCACACATCATTCCACACATCATTCCATACCTCATTCCACACATAATCCCACACCTCATTCCACAACTCATTCCACATATCATTCCACATACCATTCCACACATCATTCAACACATCATTCCACACATCATTCTACACTTCATTCCGCACATCATTCCACACATCATTCCACACATCATTCCACTCATCAGTCCATACCGCATTCCACACCACATTGCACACCTCATTCCACAACTCATTCCACATATCATTCCACATACCATTCCACACATCATTCAACACATCATTCCACACATCATTCTACACCTCATTCCACACAACATTCCACACATCATTGCAAACATCATTCTACACCTCATTCCACATAACATTCCACACATCATTCCACGCATCATTCCACACATCATTCCACAACATTCCACACATCATTCCACACATCATTCCACTAATCAGTCCATACCTCATTCAACACCTCATTCCACATATCATTCCACACATCATTCCACACATCATTCCACACATCATTCCACACATCATTCCACATTTCATTCCACACATCATTCCAAACATCATTACATACAACATTCCACACATCATTCCACACATCATTTCACACAACATTCCACACATCATTCCACACATCAGCGCATACCACATTCCACACCTCATTCCACTCATCAGTCCATACCTCATTCCACACCTCATTCCACATATCATTCCACACATCATTCCACACATCATTCCACACATCATTCCAGACATCAGTCCACACCTCATTCCACACATCATTCCACTCATTAGTCCATACCTCATTCCACACCTCATTCCACATTTCAATCCACACATCATTCCACACATCATTCCACACATCATTCCACACATAATTCCACACTTCGTTCCACACATCATTCCAAACATCATTACATACATCATTCCACACATCATTCCACACATCATTCCACGCATCATTCCACACATCATTCCACATCATTCCACACACCATTCCACACATCATTCCACACATCATTCCACAACTCATTCCACACATCATTCCACACATAATTCAAAAAATCATTCCACACATCATTCCACACATCATTCCACACATCATTCCAAACATCATTCCACACCTCATTAAACACATCATTCCACACATCATTCCACGCAACATTCCACACATCATTCCGCACCATATTTCAGACCTCATTCCACACATCTTTCCAAACATCATGCATACATCATTCCACATATCATTCCAAATGTTATTCCACAACTCATTCCACATATCATTCCACACATCATTCAACACATCATTCCACACATCATTCTACACTTCATTCCGCACATCATTCCACACATCATTCCACTCATCAGTGCATACCGCATTCCACACCTCATTGCACACATCATTCCACACATCATTCCACACACGATTCAAAACATCATTCCAAACATCATTCCACACCTCATTCCACATAACATTCCACACATCATTCCACGCATCATTCCACACATCATTCCACAGCATTCCACACATCATTCCACACATCATTCCACTCATCAGTCCATACCCTATTCCAAACATCATTCTACACCTCATTCCACATAACATTCCACACATCATTACATGCATCATCCCACACATCATTCCATAACATTCCGCACATCATTCCACACATCATTCCACACATCATTCCACACTTCATTCCACACATCATTCCACACATCATTACAAACATTATTCCACACATCAATCCAAACATCATTCCACACATCATTCCAAACATCATTCCACAACTCATTCCACGTATCATTCCACGTATCATTCCACAACTCATTCCACAACTCATTCCACACATCATTCCAAACATCATTCCACACCTCATTCCACGTATTATTCCACGCATCAATCCGCACCTCATTCCACAACTCATTCCACACAGTATTCAACGCATCATTCCACACATCATTCCACAACATTCCACACATCACTCCACACAGCAGTCCACACATCAGAAGATACCGCATTCCACACCTCATTCCACACATCATTCCACACGTTATTCAACACATCATTCCAAATATAATTCCAGATATCATTTGATACATCATTCCACAACTCATTCCACACATCATTACACACGTCATTCTACACATCATTCCACACATGATCCACAACTCATTCCACACATCATTCCACACATCATTCCACACATCATTCCACACCATATTCCACACCTCATTCCACACATCATTCCAAACATCATTCCACACATCATTCCACACATCATTCCATACCTCATTCCACACATAATTCCACACCTCATTCCACAACTCATTCCACATATCATTCCACATACCATTCCACACATCATTCAACACATCATTCCACACATCATTCTACACTTCATTCCGCACATCATTCCACACATCATTCCACACATCATTCCACTCATCAGTGCATACCGCATTCCACACCTCATTGCACACATCATTCCACACATCATTCCACACATGATTCCACACATCATTCCAAACATCATTCTACACCTCATTCCATACAACATTCCACACATCATTCCATTCATCAGTCCATACCTCATTCCACACCTCATTCCACATATCATTCCACACATCATTCCACACATCATTCCACACATCATTCCACACATCATTACACACATTATTTGACACATCATTCCACACATCATTCCACACATCAGTCCATACCACATTCCACACCTCATTCCACTCATCAGTCCATACCTCATTCCACACCTCATTCCACATATCATTCCACACATCATTCCACACGTCATTCCACACATCATTCCAGACATCAGTCCACACCTCATTCCACACATCATTCCTCTCATCAGTCCACACCTCATTCCACACCTCATTCCAGATATCATTCCACACATCATTCCACACATCATTCCACGCAGCATTCCACACATCATTCCACAACATTCCACACATCATTCCACACATGATTCCACACATCAGTCCATAACTCATTCCACACCTCATTCCACATATCATTCCACACATCATTCCACACATCATTCCACACATCATTCCACACATCATTCCACAACTCATTCCACACATCATTCCACACATAATTCAAAAATTCATTCCACACATCATTCTACACATCATTCCACACATCATTCAACACATCATTCCACACATCATTCCACACATCATTCCACACATCATTCCACGCAACATTCCACACATCATTCCGCACCATATTTCAGACCTCATTCCACACATCTTTCCAAACATCATGACATACATCATTCCACATATCATTCCAAACGTTATTCCACAACTCATTCCACATATCATTCCACACATCATTCAACACATCATTCCACACATCATTCTAAACTTCATTCCGCACACCATTTCACACATCATTCCACACATCATTCCACTCATCAGTCCATACCGCATTCCACACCTCATTGCACACATCATTCCACACATCATTCCACACATCATTCCACACATCATTCCAAACATCATTCCACACCTCATTCCACATAACATTCCACACATCATTCCACGCATCATTCCGCACATTATTCCACAACATTCCACACATCATTCCACACATCATTCCACTCATCAGTCCATACCTCATTCCAAACATCATTCCACACCTCATTCCACATAACATTCCACACATCATTCCACGCATCATTCCGCACATCATTCCACAACATTCCACACATCATTCCACTCATCATTCCACACATCAGTCCATTTCTCATTCTACAACTCATTCCACATATCATTCCACACAACATTCCACACATCATTCCACACATCATTCCACACATCATTACACACTTCATTCCACACATCATTCCAAACATCATTACATACATCATTCCACACATCAATCCAAACATCATTCGACACAACATTCCAAACATCATTCCACAAGTCCTTCCACGTATCATTCCACAACTCATTCCACAACTCATTCCACACATCATTCCAAACATCATTCCACACCTCATTCCACGTATCATTCGACGCATCAATCCGCACCTCATTCCACAACTCATTCCACACATTATTCAACGCATCATTCCACACATCATTCGATACGTAATTCCACACATCATTCCACACATCATTCCAAACATCATTCCACAACATTCCACACATCATTCCACACAGCATTCCACACATCAGTCCATACCGCATTCCACACCTCATTCCACACATCATTCCACACATTAATCAACACATCATTCCAAATATAATTCCATATATCATTTGAACCATCATTCCACAACTCATTCCACACATCATTCCACACGTCATTCTACACATCATTCCACACATGAGTCCACAACTCATTCCACACATCATTCCACACATCATTCCACACATCATTCCACACATCATTCCACACCATATTCCACACATAATTCCACACCTCATTCCACAACTCATTCCACATATCATTCCAAATTTCATTCCACACATCATTCAACACATCATTCCACACATCATTCTACTCTTCATTCCGCACATCATTCCACACATCATTCCACACATCATTCCACTCATCAGTCCATACCGCATTCCACACCTCATTGCACACATCATTCCACACATCATTCCACATATGATTCCACACATCATTCCAAACATCATTCTACACCTCATTCCACATAACATTCCACACATCATTCCACGCATCATTCCACACATCATTCCACAACATTCCACACATCATTCCACACATCATTCCACTCATCAGTCCATACCTCATTCCACACCTCATTCCACATATCATTCCACACATCATTACACACATCATTCCACACATCATTCCACACATCATTCCACACTTCATTCCACACATCATTCCAAACATCATTACATACAACATTCCACACATCATTCCACATATCATTCCACACATCATTCCACAACATTCCACACATCATTCCACACATCATTCCACTCATCAGTCCATACCGCATTCCACACCTCATTGCACACATCATTCCACACATCATTCCACATATGATTCCACACATCATTCCAAACATCATTCTACACCTCATTCCACATAACATTCCACACATCATTCCACGCATCATTCCACACATCATTCCACAACATTCCACACATCATTCCACACATCATTCCACTCATCAGTCCATACCTCATTCCACACCTCATTCCACATATCATTCCACACATCATTACACACATCATTCCACACATCATTCCACACATCATTCCACACTTCATTCCACACATCATTCCAAACATCATTACATACAACATTCCACACATCATTCCACACATCATTCCACACATCATTCCACAACATTCCACACATCATTCCACACATCATTCCACTCATCAGTCCATACCTCATTCCACACCTCATTCCACATATCATTCCACACATCATTCCACACATCATTCCACACATCATTCCACACATCATTCCACACTTCATTCCACACATCATTCCAAACATCATTACATACAACATTCCACACATCATTCCACACATCAGTCCATACCACATTCCACACCTCATTCCACTCATCAGTCCATACCTCATTCCACACCTCATTCCATACACCATTCCACACATCATTCCACACATCATTCCACACATCATTCCAGACATCAGTCCACACCTCATTCCACACATCATTCCACTCATCATTCCACGCATCATTCCACACATCATTCCACAACATTCCACACATCATTCCACACATAATTCCACACATCAGTCCATAACTCATTCCACACCTCATTCCACATATCATTCCACACATCATTCCACACATCATTCCACACATCATTCCACACATCATTCCACAACTCATTCCACACATTATTCCACACATAATTCAAAAAATCATTCCACACATCATTCCACACATCATTCCACACATCATACCACACATCATTCCACACATCATTCCACACATCATTCCACACATCATTCCACGCAACATTCCACACATCATTCCGCACCATATTTCAGACCTCATTCCACACATCGTTCCAAACATCATGAAATACATCATTCCACATATCATTCCAAACGTTATTCCACAACTCATTCCACATATCATTCCACACATCATTCAACACATCATTCCACACATCATTCTACACTTCATTCCGCATATCAGTTCACACATCATTCCACATATCATTCCACTCATCAGTCCATACCGCATTCCACACCTCATTGCACACATCATTCCACACATCATTCCACACATCATTCCACACATCATTCCACACATCATTCCACAACTCATTCCACACATTATTCCACACATAATTCAAAAAATCATTCCACACATCATTCCAAACATCATTCCACACCTCATTCCACATAACATTCCACACATCATTCCACGCATCATTCCGCACATCATTCCACAACATTCCACACATCATTCCACACATCATTCCACTCATCAGTCCATACCTCATTCCAAACATCATTCCACTACTCATTCCACATAACATTCCACACATCATTCCACGCATCATTCCGCACATCATTCCTCAACATTCCACACATCATTCCACACATCATTCCACACATCAGTCCATTTCTCATTCTACAACTCATTCCACATATCATTCCACACAACATTCCACACATCATTCCACACAACATTCCACACATCATTCCACACTTCATTCCACACATCATTCCAAACATCATTACATACATCATTCCACACATCAATCCATACATCATTCCACACATCATTCCAAACATCATTCCACAATTCATTCCACGTATCATTCCACAACTCATTACACAACTCATTCCACACATCATTCCAAACATCCTTCCACACCTCATTCCACGTATCATTCCACGCATCAATCCGCACCTCATTCCACAACTCATTCCACACATCATCCCACACGTCATTCTACACATCATTCCACTCATGAGTCCACAACTCATTCCACACATCATTCCACACATCATTCCACACATCGGTCCACACATCATTCCACACCATATTCCACACATAATTCCACACCTCATTCCACAACTCATTCCACATATCATTCCACATTTCATGCCACACATCATTCAACACATCATTCCACACATCATTCTACACTTCATTCCGCACATCATTCCACACATCATTCCACACATCATTCCACACATCATTCCAAACATCATTCTACACCTCATTCCACATAACATACCACACATCATTCCACGCATCATTCCACACATCATTCCACAACATTCCACACATCATTCCACACATCATTCCACTCATCAGTCCATACCTCATTCCACACCTCATTCCACATATCATTCCACACATCATTCCACACATCATTCCACACATCATTCCAAACATCATTACATACAACATTCCACACATCATTCCACACATCATTTCACACTTCATTCCACACATCATTCCACACATCAGTCCATACCACATTCCACACCTCATTCCACTCATCAGTCCATACCTCATTCCACACCTCATTCCACACATCATTCCACACATCATTCCACACATCATTCCACACATCATTCCAGACATCAGTCCAAACCTCATTCCACACATCATTCCACTCATCAGTCCATACCTCATTCCACACCTCATTCCACATATCATTCCACACATCATTCCACACATCATTCCACACAACATTCCACACATAATTCCACACTTCATTCCACACATCATTCCAAACATCATTACATACATCATTCCACACATCATTCCACACATCATTCCACGCATCATTCCACACATCATTCCACAACATTCCACACATCATTCCACACATAATTCCACTCATCAGTCCATAACTCATTCCACACCTCATTCCAAATATCATTCCACACATCATTCCACAACTCATTCCACACATCATTCCACACATAATTCAAAAAATCATTCCACACATCAATCCACACATCATTCCATACATCACTCCACGCATCATTCCACACATCATTCCACAACATTCCACACATCATTCCACACATCATTCCACTCATCAGTCCATACCTCATTCCACACCTCATTCCACATATCATTCCATACATCATTCCACACATCATTCCACACATCATTCCACACATCATGCCACACTTCATTCCACACTTCATTCCAAACATCATTACATACAACATTCCACACATCATTCCACACATCATTTCACACAATATTCCACACATCATTCCACACATCAGTCCATACCACATTCCGCACCTCATTCCACACATCATTTCACAATTCATTCCACACATCATTCCACACATAATTCAAAAAATCTTTCCACACATCATTCCACACATCATTCCACACATCATTCCACACATCATTCTACACATCATTCCACACATCATTCCACTCATCAGTCCATACCTCATTGCACACCTCATTGCACATATCATTCCACACATCATAGTATTAAAGCCAAGGAAGTGGCATACAATTTGGCCAGAAATAGCAGCGAACCTGTGGACTGGGAGAAATTTAGAACTCAGCAGAGGAGGACAAAGGGTTTGCTTAGGGCAGGGAAAATGGAGTACGAGAAGAAGCTTGCAGGGAACATTAAGGCGGATTGCAAAAGTTTCTATAGGTATGTAAAGAGAAAAAGGTTGGTGAAGACAAACGTAGGTCCCCTGCAGTCAGAATCAGGGGAAGTCATAACGGGGAACAAAGAAATGGCAGACCAATTGAACAAGTACTTTGGTTCGGTATTCACTAAGGAGGATACAAACAACCTTCCGGATATAAAAGGGGTCAGAGGGTCTAGTAAGGAGGGGGAACTGAGGGAAATCTTTATTAGTCGGGAAATTGTGTTGGGGAAATTGATGGGATTGAAGGCCGATAAATCCCCAGGGCCTGATGGACTGCATCCTAGAGTACTTAAGGAGGTGGCCTTGGAAATAGCGGATGCATTGACAGTTATTTTCCAACATTCCATTGACTCTGGATCAGTTCCTATGGAGTGGAGGGTAGCCAATGTAACCCCACTTTTTAAAAGAGGAGGGAGAGAGAAAACAGGGAATTATAGACCGGTCAGCCTGACATCAGTAGTGGGTAAAATGATGGAATCAATTTTAATGATGTCATAGCAGTGCATCTGGAAAATGGTGACATGATAGGTCCAAGTCAGCATGGATTTGTGAAAGGGAAATCATGCTTGACAAATCTTCTGGAATTTTTTGAGGATGTTTCCAGTAAAGTGGACAAAGGAGAACCAGTTGATGTGGTATATTTGGACTTTCAGAAGGCTTTCGACAAGGTCCCACACAAGAGATTAATGTGCAAAGTTCAAGCACATGGGATTTGGGGTAGTGTGCTGACGTGGATTGAGAACTGGTTGTCAGACAGGAAGCAAAGACTAGGAGTAAACGGGTACTTTTCAGAATTGCAGGCAGTGACTAGTGGAGTGCCGCAAGGTTCTGTGCTGGGGCCCCAGCTGTTTACATTGTACATTAATGATTTAGACGAGGGGATTAAATGCAGTATCTCCAAATTTGCGGATGATACTAAGTTGGGTGGCAGTGTGAGCTGCGAGGAGGATGCTATTAGGCTGCAGAGTGACTTGGATAGGTTAGGTGAGTGGGCAAATGCATGGCAGATGAAGTATAATGTGGATAAATGTGAGGTTATCCACTTTGGTGGTAAAAACAGAGAGACAGACTATTATCTGAATGGTGACAGATTAGGAAAAGGGAAGGTGCAACGAGACCTGGGTGTCATGGTACATCAGTCATTGAAGGTTAGCATGTAGGTACAGCAGGCGGTTAAGAAAGCAAATGGCATGTTGGCCTTCATAGCGAGGGGATTTGAATACAGGGGCAGGGAGGTGTTGCTACAGTTGTACAGGGCCTTGGTGAGGCCACACCTGGAGTATTGTGTACAGTTTTGGTCTCCTAACTTGAGGAAGGACATTCTTGATATTGAGGGAGTGCAGCGAAGGTTCACCAGACTGATTCCCGGGATGGCGGGACTGACCTATCAAGAAAGATTGGATCAACTGGGCTTGTATTCACTGGAGTTCAGAAGAATGAGAGGGGACCTCATAGAAACGTTTAAAATTCTGACGGGTTTAGACAGGTTAGATGCAGAAAGAATGTTCCCAATGTTGGGGAAGTCCAGAACCAGGGAGCGCAGTCTGAGGATAAGGGGTAAGCCATTTAGGACCGAGATGAGGAGAAACTTCTTCACCCAGAGAGTGGTGAACCTATGGAATTATCTACCACAGAAAGTAGTTGAGGCCAATTCACTAAATATATTCAAAAGGGAGTTAGATGAAGTCCTTACTACTCGGGGGATCAAGGGTTATGGCGAGAAAGCAGGAAGGGGGTACTGAAGATTCATGTTCAGCCATGAACTCATTGAATGGCGGTGCAGGCTAGAAGTGCTGAATGGCCTGCTCTTGCACCTATTTTCTATGTTTCTATGTTTCTATTCCACACATCATTCCACGCAACATTCCACACATCATTCCGCACCATATTCCAGACCTCATTCCACACATCTTTCCAAACATCATGACATACGTCATTCCACACATCATTCCAAACTTCATTCCACAACTCATTCCACATATCATTGCACACATCATTCCACACATCATTCCACACATGATTCCACACATCATTCCAAACATCATTCCATACCGCATTCCACATAACATTCCACACATCATTACACGCATCATTCCACACATCATTCCACAACATTCCACACATCATTCCACACATCATTCCACTCATCAGTCCATACCTCATTCCACACCTCATTCCACATATCATTCCACACAGCATTCCACACATCATTCCACACATCATTCCACACATCATTCCACACTTCATTCCACACTTCATTCCAAACATCATTACATACATCATTCCACACATCATTCCACACATCATTCCATATCTCATTCCACAAATCATTCCACACCTCATTACACAACTCATTCCACACATCATTCCACACATAATTCAAAACATCAGTCCACACATCATTCCACACAACATTCCAGACATCATTCCGCACATCATTCCAAACAGAAGTCCAGATATCATTCGACACATCATTCCACAACTCATTCCAAACATCATTCCACACATCATTCTACAATTCATTCCGCACATCATTCCACACATCATTCCACACATCATTCCACTCATCAGTCCATACCGCATTCCACACCTCATTCCACACATCATTCCACACATCATTCCACACATCATTCCACACATCATTCCACACATCAGTCCATACCGCATTCCACACCTCATTCCACACATCATTCCACACATCATACCACACATGATTCACCACATAATTCCAAACATCATTCCACACCTCATTCCACATAACATTCAACACATCATTCCACGCATCATTCCCCACATAATTCCACAACATTCCACACATCATTCCACAAATAATTCCAAACATCAATTCACACCACATACCACATATCATGCCACGCATCATACCACACATCATTCCAAACATCATTCCACACATCATTCCACACATCATTCCACACAACATTCCATATATCATCCACTCCTCATTCCACACATCATTCGACACATCATCTGACATATCATTCCACAACATATTCCACACATCATTCCACACAGCATTTCACACATCATTCCACACACCATTCCAAACCTCATTCCACACCTCATTCCACACCTCATTCCACATATCATTCCACACATCATTCCACACATCATTCCACACATCATTTCACACATCATTCCACACTTCATTCCACACATCATCCAAACATCAAAACATACATCATTCCACACATCATTCCACACATCATTACACGCATCATTCCACACATCATTCCACAACATTCCACACATCATTCCACACATAATTCCACTCATCAGTCCATAACTCATTCCAAACCTCATTCCACATATCATTCCACACATCATTCCACACATCATTCCACACATCACTCCACACATCATTCCACAACTCATTCCACACATCATTCCACACATAATTCAAAAAATCATTCCACATAACATTCCACACATCATTCCACACATCATTCCACACATCATTCCACACATCATTCCACGCATCATTCCACGCATCATTCCACACATCATTCCGCACCATATTCCAGACCTCATTCCACACATCTTTCCATATATCATGACAAAAATCATTCCACACCTCATTCCACACCTCATTCCACAACTCATTCCACACATCATTCCACACATAATTCAAAAAATCATTCCACACATCATTCCACACATCATTATACACATCATTCCAAAAATATTTCCACAACTCATTCCACGTATCATTCCACGCATCATTACAGGCATCATTCCACACATCATTCCACATATCATTCCACACAGCATTGCACACATCATTCCACACAACTTTCCACACATCATTCCATACATCATTCCACACGTCATTCCACACCTCATTCCACGTATCATTCCACGCATCATTACAGGCATCATTCCACACATCATTCCACATATCATTCCACACAGCATTGCACACATCATTCCACACAACTTTCCACACATCATTCAATATATCATTCCACACGACATTCCACACATAATTCCACACATCATTCCACGCCACATCCCAAACCTCATTCCACATATAATTCCAAACCTCGTTCCACACATCATTCCACAACTCATTCCTCACATCATTCCACACCTCATTAAGCACATCTGTCCACACATCATCTCACAACTCATTCAACATATCATTCCACACATCATTCAACACATCATTCCACACATCATTCTACACTTCATTCCGCACATCATTCCACACATCATTCCACACATCATTCCACTCCTCAGTCCATACCGCTTTCCACACCTCATTCCAAACATCATTGCATACATCATTCCACACATCATCCCACACATCATTCCACACACCATTCCACACCTCATTCCACACATCTTTCCAAACCTCATTCCACAACTCATTCCACACATCATTCCACACATCATTCATCACATCATTCCACACATCATTCTACACTTCATTCCACATGTCATTCCACACATCATTCCACACATCATTCCACACATTATTCCAAACCTCGTTCCACACATCATTCCACACATCATTCCAAACATCATTCCACACATCATTCTACACTTCATTCCACATGTCATTCCACACATCATTCCACACATCATTCCACACATTATTCCAAACCTCGTTCCACACATCATTCCACACATCATTCCAAACATCATTCCACACATCTTTCCACACATCAGTCCATACCGCATTCCACACCTCTTTCCACACAACATTCCACATACCATACCACACATGATTCACCACATAATTCCAAACCTCATTCCACAC
The DNA here is from genome assembly GCF_044704955.1 of Pristiophorus japonicus. Classification (NCBI taxonomy): domain Eukaryota; kingdom Metazoa; phylum Chordata; class Chondrichthyes; family Pristiophoridae; genus Pristiophorus; species Pristiophorus japonicus. The sequence goes on along the minus strand of NW_027254805.1, from coordinate 28,810 downwards.
AACATTCCACACGTCATTACACGCATCATTCCATACATAATTCCACAACATTCCACACATCATTCCACACATCATTCCAAACATCAATTCACACCACATACCACATAACATTCCACGCATCATACCACACATCATTCCAAACATCATTCCACACATCATTCCACACATCATTCCACTCAACAATCCACACATCATTGCACACATCATTCCACACCTCATTCCACACCTCATTCTACACATCATTCCACACTTCATTCTACACGTCATTCCATGCAACATTCCAAATATTATCCGCTCTTCATTCCACACATCATTCGACACATCATCTGACATATCATTCCACACCAAATCACACACATCATTCCACACAGCATTTCACACATCATTCCACACATCATTCCACACCACATTCCAAACATCATTCAACACATAATTCCAAACATCATTGCATACATCATTCCACACATCATCCCACACATCATTCCACACATCATTCCACACCTCAGTCCACACATCATTCCAAACCTCATTCCACAACTCATTCCACACATCATTCCACAATTCATTCCTCACATCATTCCACACATCATTCTACACTTCATGCCACATGTCATTCCACACCTCATTCCACACATCATTCCACAACTCATTCCAAACATCATTCCACAAGTCATTATGCACATCAGTCCACACATAATTCCACAACTCATTCAACACATCATTCCACACATCATTCCACGACACATCCCAAACATCATTCCACATATAATTCCAAACCTCGTTGCACACATCATTCCACAACACATTACTCACATCATTCCACACCTCATTATGCACATCTGTCCACACATCATTCCACAACTCATTCAACATATCATTCCACACATCATTCAACACATCATTCCACACATCATTCTACACTTCATTCCGCACATCATTCCACACATCATTCCACACATCATTCCACTCATCAGTCCATACCGCATTCCACACCTCATTTCAAACATCATTGCATACATCATTCCACACATCAACCCACACATCATTCCACAGATCATTCCACACCTCATTCCACACATAATTCCAAACCTCATTGCACAACTCATTCCACACATCATTCCACACATCATTCATCACATCATTCCACACATCATTCTACACTTCATTCCACATGTTATTCCACACATCATTCCACACATCATTCCACACATTATTCCAAACCTCGTTCCACACATCATTCCACACATCATTCCACACATCATTCCACACATCAGTCCATACCGCATTCCACACCACTTTCCACACATCATTCCACACACCATACCACACATGATTCACCACATAATTCCAAACCTCATTCCACACAACATTCCACACATCATTCCACGCATCATTCCACACATAATTCCACAACATTCCACACATCATTCCACACATCATTCCAAACATCAATTCACACCACATACCACATAACATTCCACGCATCATACCACACATCATTCCAAACATCATTCCACACATCATTCCACACATCATTCCACTCAACAATCCACACATCATTGCACACATCATTCCACACCTCATTCCACACCTCATTCTACACATCATTCCACACTTCATTCTACACGTCATTCCATGCAACATTCCAAATATTATCCGCTCTTCATTCCACACATCATTCGACACATCATCTGACATATCATTCCACACCAAATTACACACATCATTCCACACAGCATTTCTCACATCATTCCACACACCATTCCACACCTCATTCCACACCTCATTCCACACCTCATTCCACATATCATTCCACGCATCATTCCACACATCATTCCACACATCATTCCAGGCATCATTCCACACATCATTCCACATATCATTCCAAACAACATTGCACACAGCATTCCACACAACATTCCACACATCATTCCATACATCATTCCAAACGTCATTCCACACATCACTCCACACATCATTCCACACATCATTCCACACATCATTCCACACCACATTCCAAACATCATTCAAAACATAATTCCAAACATCATTTCATACATCATTCCACACATCATTCCACAATTCATTCATCACATCATTCCACACATGATTCTACACTTCATTCCACATGTCATTCCACACCACTTTCCACACATCATTCCACAACTCATTCCAAACATCATTCCACACGTCATTATGCACATCAGTCCACACATTATTCCACAACTCATTCAACACATCATTCTACACATCATTCCACGCCACATCCCAAACCTCATTCCACATATAATTCCAAACCACGTTGCACACATCATTCCACAACTCATTCCTCACATCATTCCACACCTCATTATGCACATCTGTCCACACATCATTCCACAACTCATTCAACATATCATTCCACACATCATTCAACACATCATTCCACACATCATTCTACACTTCATTCCGCACATCATTCCACACATCATTCCACACATCATTCCACTCATCAGTCCATACCGCATTCCACACCTCTTTCCAAACATCATTGCATACATCATTCCACACATCATCCCACACATCATTGCACACATCATTCCACACCTCATTCCACACATCATTCCAAACCTCATTCCACAACTCTTTCCACACATCATTCCACACATCATTCATCACATCATTCCACACATCATTCTACACATTATTCCATACCTCGTTCCACACATCATTCCACACATCATTCCACACATCATTCCACACATCAGTCCATAGCGCATTGCACACCTCTTTCCACACATCATTCCACACACCATACCACACATGATTCACCACATAATTCCAAACCTCATACCACATAACATTCCACGCATCATTCCACACATCATTCCAAACATCATTCCACAAATCATTCCACACATCATTCCACTCAACAATCCACACATCATTGTACACATCATTCCACACCTCATTCCACACCTCATTCTACACATCATTTCACACTTCATTCTACACGTCATTCCATGCAACATTTTAAATATTATCCGCTCTTCATTCCACACATCATTCGACACGTCATCTGACGTTTCATTCCACACCAAATTACACACATCATTCCACACAGCATTTCACACATCATTCCACACACCATTCCACACCTCATTCCACACCTCATTCCACACCTCATTCCACATATCATTCCACGCATCATTCCACACATCATTCCACACATCATTCCAGGCATCATTCCACACATCATTCCACATATCATTCCACACAACATTGCACACAGCATTCCACACAACATTCCACACATCATTCCATACATCATTCCACACGTTATTCCACACATCATTCCACACATCATTCCACACATCATTCCACACATCATTCCACACCACATTCCAAACATCATTCAACACATAATTCCAAACTTCATTGCATACATCATTCCACACATCATCCCACACATCATTCCACAGACCATTCCACACCTCATTCCACAACTCATTCCACACATCATTCCACAATTCATTCATCACATCATTCCACACATCATTCTACACTTCATTCCACATGTCATTCCACACCTCATTCCACACATCATTCCACAACTCATTCCAAACATCATTCCACACGTCATTATGCACATCAGTCGACACATTATTCCACAACTCATTTAACACCTCATTCCACACAACATTCCACACATCATTCCAGACCATATTCCACACCTCATTCCACACATAATTACACACATCCCAACATACATCATTCCAGACATTATTCCACACATCATTCCACACATCATTCCACACCTCATTCCACACATCATTCCGCACCTCATTCCACACCTCATTCCACACATTATTCATCACATCATTCCACACATCATTTTACACTTAATTCCACACATGATTCCACACATCATTCCACACATCATTCCATACCTCATTCCATAACTCATTCCACACGTCATTCCACACATCATTCAACACATCATTCCACACATCATTCTACACTTCATACCGCACATCATTCCACACATCATTTCACGCATCATTCCACACATCAGTCCATACCGCATTCCACACCTCATTGCACACATCATTCCACACATCATTCCACACATGATTCCGCACATAATTCCAAACATCATTCTACACCTCATTCCACATAACATTCCAAAAATCATTTAATGCAGCATTCCACACATCATTCCACAACATTCCACACATCATTCCACACATCATTCCAAACATCATACCACACCTCATTCCAAATATCATTCCACAAATCATTACACACATCAGTCCATACCTCATTCCACACATTATTCCACACCTCATTCCACAACTCATTCCACACATCATTCCACACATCATTCATAAAATCATTCCACACATCATTCTACACTTCATTCCACACATCATTCCACACATCATTCCACACATCATTCCACACATCATTCCACACATCAGCCCACACCGCATTTCACACCTCATTCCACACATCATTCCACACATCATTCCACACATGATTCCACGCATCATTCCTAACATCATTGCACACCTCATTCCACATAACATTCCACACATCATTCCACGCAGCATTCCACACATAATTCCACAACATTCCACACATCATTCCACACATCATTCCAAACATCAATTCACAACACATACCACATAACATTCCACGCATCATTCCACACATCATTCCAAACATCATTCCACACATCATATCACACATCGTTCCACTCAACAATCCACACATCTCTGCACATATCATTCCACACATCATTTCACACCTCATTCTACACATCATTCCACACATCATTGCACACATCATTACACACAACATTCCAAATATCATCCACTCCTCATTCCACACATCATTCGACACAGCATTTCACACATCATTCCACAGACCATTCTACACCTCATTCCACACCTCATTCCATACCTCATTCCACATATCATTCCACGCATCATTCCACACATCATTCCGCACATCATTCCACGTATCATTCCACAGATCATTCCACACATTATTCCACATATCATTCCACACAGCATTCCACACATCATTCCACATAACATTCCACACATCATTCCATACATCATTCCACATGTCATTCCACACATCATTCCACACATCATTCCACACCATATTCCAAACCGCATTCCACACATAATTCCAAACATCATTGCATACATCATTCCACACCTCATTCCACACATCATTCCAAACCTCATTCCACAACTCAATCCACACATCATTTCACACATCATTCAACACAACATTCCACACATCATTCTACACTTTATTCCACATGTCATTCCACACCTCATTCCACACATCATTCCACACATCATTCCAAACCTCATTCCACACATCATTCCACAACTCATTCCACTAATCATTCCACACGTCATTTTGCACATCTTTCCACACATTATTCCACAACTCATTCCACGCATCATTCCACACATCATTCCACACATCATTCCACACCATATTCCACACCTCATTCCACACATAATTCCAAACATCATTACAAACATCATTCCACAATTCATTCCACTGATCATTTCACACGTCATTCTGCACATAATTCCAAACATTATTCCACAACTCATTCCACACATCATTCCACACATCATTCCACACATCATTCCACACATCATTCCACACCATATTCCACACCTCATTCCATACATAATTCCAAACATCATTACATACATCATTCCACACATCATTCCACACATCATTCCACACATCATTCCACACCTCATTCCACACCTCATTCCGCAACTCATTCCACAACTCATTCCACACATTATTCAACACATCATTCCAAACATCATTCCACAACATTTCACACATCATTCCACACAGCATTCCACACATCATTCCACATGTCATTCTACACATCATTCCACACATGATTCCACAACTCATTCCACACAACATTCCACACATCATTCTACACTTCATTCCACATGTAATTCCACGCCTCATTCCAAACCTCATTCCACATATCATTCCTCGCAACATTCCACACGTCATTCCACACATCATTACACACCTCATTCCACACATCATTCCACGCATCATTCCACACATCAGTCCATACCTCATTCCACACCTCATTCGACACATGATTCCACACATCATTCCAAACATCAATTCACACCACATACCACAAAACATTCCACGCATCATTCCACACATCATTCTACACATCATTCCAAACATCATTCCACACCTCATTCCACATATCATTCCACTCATCATTCCACACATCATTGCACACATCATTCCACATATCATTCCACACAGCATTCCACACATCATTCCACATAACATTCCACACAACATTCCATACATCATTCCACACGTCGTTCCACACATCATTCCACACTACATTCCAAACATCATTCCACACATATTTCCAAACATCATTCCAAACATCATTCCACACATATTTCCAAACATCATTGCATACATCATTCCACACATCATCCTACACATCATTCCACACATCATTCCACACCTCATTCCACACATCATTCCACACATCATTCCAAACCTCATTCCACACATCATTCCACAACTCATTCCACACATCATTCCACACATCATTCTGCACATTATTCCACACATTATTCCACAACTCATTCCACACATCATTCCACACATCATTCCGTACATCATTCCACACATCATTCCACACCATATTCCACACCTCATTGCACACATAATTGCAAACATCATTACAAACATCATTCCACACATCATTCCACACATCATTCCACACATCATTCCACACCTCATTCCACACATCATTCCGCACCTCATTCCACAACTCATTCCACACATTATTCAACACATCATTCCACACGTAGAAACATAGAAACATAGAAAATAAGTGCAGGAGTAGGCCATTCGGCCCTTCTAGCCTGCACCGCCATTCAATGAGTTCATGGCTGAACATGCAACTTCAGTACCACATTCCTGCTTTCTCGCCATACCCCTTGATCCCCCTACTAGTAAGGACTACATCTAACTCCTTTTTGAATATATTTAGTGAATTGGCCTCAACAACTTTCTGTGGCAGAGAATTCCACAGGTTCACCATTCTCTGGGTGAAGAAGTTCCTCCTCATCTCGGTCCTAAATGGCTTAACCCTTATCCTTAGACTGTGTCCCCTGGTTCTGGACTTCCCCAACATTGGGAACATTCTTCCTGCATCCAACCTGTCTAACCCCGTCAGAATCTTAAACGTTTCTATGAGGTCCCCTCTCATTCTTCAATACTTAATTCCACACATCATTCCACACATCATTCCAAACATCATTCCACAACATACCACACCTCACTCCACACAGCATTCCACACATCAGTCCATACCGCATTCCACACCTCATTCCACGCATCATTCCACACATCATTCCACACATCATTCCAAACATAATTCCAGATAGCATTCGACACATCATTCCACAACTCATTCCACACATCATTCCACACGTCATTCTACACATCATTCCACACATGATTCCACAACTTATTCCTCACATCATTCCACATATCATTCCACACATCGTTCCACGCATCATTCCACACATCATTCCGCACCATATTCCATACCTCATTCCACACATCTTTCCAAACATCATGACATACATCATTCCACACATCATTCCAAACATCATTCCAAACATCATTCCACACATCATTCCACACATCATTCCATACCTCAGTCTACACATAATTCCACACCTCATTCCACAACTCATTCCACATATCATTCTACACATCATTCAACACATCATTCCACACATCATTCTACACTTCATTCCACACATCATTCCACACATCATTCCACACATCATTCCACTCATCAGTCCATACCGCATTCCACACCTCATTGCACACATCATTTCACACATCATTCCACACATGATTCCACACATCATTCCAAACATCATTCCACACCTCATTCCAAATAACATTCCACACATCATTCCACGCATCATTCCACACATCATTCCACAACATTCCACACATCATTCCACACATCATTCCACTCATCAGTCCATACATCATTCCACACCTCATTCCACAAATCATTCCACACATCATTCCATACCTCATTCCACACAATTCCACACATCATTCCACACATCACTCCACACTTCATTCCACACATCATTCCAAACATCATTACATACATCATTCCACACATCATTCCATACATCATTCCACACATCATTCCACACATCATTCCTTACGCCATTCCACACATCATTCCACACCTCATTCCACAACTCATTTCACACATCATTCCACATATAATTCAAAACATCAGTCCACACATCATTCCACACATCATTCCACACATCATTCCACACATCATTCCACACATCAGTCCATACCGCATTCCACACCTCATTCCACACATCATTCCACACATCATACCACACATGATTCACCACATAATTCCAAACATCTTTCCACACCTCATTCCACATAACATTCCACACATCATTCCACGCACCATTCCCCACATAATTCCACAACATTCCACACATCATTCCACACATCATTCGACTCAACAATCCACACATCTTTGCACACATCATTCCACACCTGATTCCACACCTCAATCTACACATCATTCCAAACATCATTCCACACATCATTCCACACAACATTCCAAATATCATCCACTCCTCATTCCACACATCATTCGACACTTGATCTGACATATCATTCCACACCAAATTCCACACATCATTCCACACAGCATTTCACACATCATTCCACACACCATTCCACACCTCATTCCACACCTCATTCCACACCTCATTCCACGTATCATTCCACGCATCATTCCAGGCATCATTCCACACATCATTCCACATATCATTCCACACAGCATTGCACACATCATTCCACACAACATTCCTCACATCATTCCGTACATCATTCCACACGTCATTCCAAACATCATTCCACACATCATTCCACACATCATTCTACACATAATTCCACACATCATTCCACGCCACATTCCAAACCTCATTCCACATATAATTCCAAACCTCGTTCCACACATCATTCCACAACTCATTCCTCACATCATTCCACACGTCATTATGCACATCTGTCCAAACATTATTCCACAACTTATTCAACATATCTTTCCACACATCATTCAACACATCATTCCACACATAATTCTACACTTCCTTCCACTCATCAGTCCATACCGCATTCCACACCTCATTCCAAACCTCATTCCACACATCATTCCAAACCTCATTCCACAACTAATTCCACACATCATTCCACACTTCATTCTTCACATCATTCCACACGTCATCCCACACATCATTCCACACATCATTCCACACATCATTCCACACATCATTCCATACCTCAGTCTACACATAATTCCACACCTCATTCCACAACTCATTCCACATATCATTCCACACATCATTCAACACATCATTCCACACATCATTCTACACTTCATTCCACACATCATTCCACACATCATTCCACACATCATTCCACTCATCAGTCCATACCGCATTACACACCTCATTGCACACATCATTTCACACATTATTCCACACATGATTCCACACATCATTCCAAACATCATTCCACACCTCATTCCAAATAACATTCCACACATCATTCCACGCATCATTCCACACATCATTCGACAACATTCCACACATCATTCCACACTTCATTCCACTCATCAGTCCATACATCATTCCACACCTCATTCCACATATCATGCCACACATCATTCCACACATCATTCCACACAACATTCCATACCTCATTCCACACATCATTCCACACATCATTCCACACATCATTCCACACTTCATTCCACACATCATTCCAAACATCATTACATACATCATTCCACACATCATTCCATACATCATTCCACACATCATTCCACACATCATTCCTTACGTCATTCCACACATCATTCCACACCTCATTCCACAACTCATTTCACACATCATTCCATAAATAATTCAAAACATCATTCCACACATCATTCCACACATCATTCCACACATCATTCCACACATCATTCCACACATGATTCACCACATAATTCCAAACATCATTCCACACCTCATTCCACATAACATTCCACACATCATTCAACGCACCATTCCCCACATAATTCCACAACATTCCACACATCATTCCACACATCATTCGACTCAACAATCCACACATCTTTGCACACATCATTCCACACCTCATTCCACACCTCAATCTACACATCATTCCACACATCATTCCACACATCATTCCACACAACATTCCAAATATCATCCACTCCTCATTCCACACATCATTCGACACATCATCTGACATATCATTCCACACCAAATTCCACACATCATTCTACACTTTATTCCACATGTCATTCCACACCTCATTCCACGTATCATTCCACGCAACATTCCAGGCATCATTCCACACATCATTCCACATATCATTCCACACAGCATTGCACACATCATTCCACACAACATTCCACACGTCATTCCACACATCATTCCACACATCATTCCACACATCATTCCAAACCTCGTTCCACACATCATTCCACACATCATTCCACACATCATTATGCACATCTGTCCACACATTATTCCACAACTCAATCAACAAATCATTCCACACATCATTCCACACCTCATTCCACAACTCATTCCACACATCATTCCACACATAATTCAAAACATCATTCCACACATAATTCCATACCTCATTCCACACATCATTCCACACCTCATTCCACAACTCATTCCACACATCATTCCACACATAATTCAAAACATCATTCCACACATCATTCCACACATCATTCCACACATCATTCCACACATCATTCCACACATCAGTCCATACCGCATTCCACACCTCTTTCCACACATCATTCTACACACCATACCACACATGATTCACTACATAATTCCAAACATCATTCCACACTTCATTCCACATAACATTCCACACATCATATCACGCATCATTCCAAACACAATTCCACAACATTCCACACATCATTCCACACATCATTCCACACATCAATTCACACCACATACCACATAGCATTCCACACATCATACCAAACATCATTCCAAACATCATTCCACACATCATTCCACACATCATTCCACTCAACAATCCACACATCATTGCACACATCATTCCACACCTCATTCCACACCTCATTCTACACCTCATTCCATGCAACATTCCAAATATCATCCACTCCTCATTCCACACATCACTCGACACATCATCTGACATATCATTCCACACCAAATTACACGCATCATTCCACACAACATTTCACACATCATTCCACACACCATTCCACACCTCATTCCACACCTCATTCCAAACCTCATTCCACAAATCATTCCACACATCATTCCACACATCATTCCACACATCATTCCAGGCATCATTCCACACATGATTCCACATATCATTCCACACAGCATTGCACACAGCATTCCACACAACATTCCACACATCATTCCATACATCATTCCAAACCTCATTCCACACATCATTCCACACATCATTCCACACATCATTCCACACATCATTCCACACCACATTCCAAACCTCATTCCACACATAATTCCAAACATCATTGCATACATCATTCCACACATCATCCCACACATCATTCCACACATCATTTCACACCTCATTCCACACATCATTCCAAACCTCATTCCACAACTCATTCCACACATCATTCCACACATCATTCATCACATCATTCGACACATCATTTTATCTTCATTCCACATGTCATTCCACACCTCATTCCACACATCATTCCACACGTCATTATGCACATCAGTCCACACATTATTCCACAACTCATTCAACACATCATTCCACACATCATTCCACACATCATTCCACACATCATTCCACACCATATTCCACACCCATTCCACACATAATTGCAAACATCAGAACATACATCATTCCAGTCATTATTCCACACATCATTCCACACATCATTCCACACCTCATTCCACACATCATTCCGCACCTCATTCCACAACACATTCCACACATTATTCAACACATCATTCCACACATCATTCTACACTTAATTCCACACATCATTCCACACATCATTCCACACATCATTCCATACATCATTCCATAACTCATTCCACACATCATTCCACACATCATTCAACACATCATTCCACACATCATTCTACACTTAATTCCGCACATCATTCAACACATCATTCCATACATCAGTCTATACCGCATTCCACACCTCATTGTACACATCATTCCGCACATCATTCCACACATGATTCCACACATCATTCCAAACATCATTCTAAACCTCATTCCACATAACATTCCACACATCATTACATGCATCATTCCACACATCATTCCACAACATTTAACACATCATTCCACACATCATTCCACACATCAGTACATACCTCATTCGACAACTCATTCCACATATCATTCCACACATCATTCCACACATCATTCCACACATCATTCCACACATCATTCCACACATCATTCCATACCTCAATTCACACGTCATTCCACACCTCATTCCACAACTCATTCCACACATCATTCCACACATCATTCAAAAAATCATTCCAAACATCATTCCACAAATCATTCCACACATCAGTCCATACCGCATTCCACACCTCATTCCACACATCATTCCACACATCATTCCACACATGATTGAACACATCATTCCAAACATCATTCCACACATCATTCCACATAACATTCCACACATCATTCCACGCATCATTCCACACATAATTCCATACATCATTCCATAACTCATTCCACACATCATTCCACACATCATTCAACACATCATTCCAAACATCATTCTACACTTCATTCCGCACATCATTCCACACATCATTCCACACATCATTCCACGCATCATTCCACACATCAGTCCATACCGCATTCCACACCTCATTGCACATATCATTCCGCACATCATTCTACACATCATTCCACACATCATTACACACATCATTCCACACAATATTCCAAATATCATCCACTCCTCATTCCACACATCATTCGACACATCATCTGAAATATCATTCCACACGTCATTCCACACATCATTCCACACATCATTCCACACCACATTCCAAACCTCATTCCACACAGATTTCCAAACATCATTGCATACATCATTCCACACATTATCCCACACATCATTCCACACATCATTCCACACCTCATTCCACACATCATTCCAAACCTCATTCCACACCTCATTCCACACATCATTCCACACATCATTCAAAACCTCATTCCACACATCATTCCACAACTCATTCCACTAATCATTCCACACGTCATTCTGCACATCATTCCACACATTATTCCACAACTCATTCCACACATCATTACATACATCATTCCACACATCATTCCACACATCATTCCACACCTCATTCCACACATCATTCCGCACCTCAATCCACAACTCATTCCACACATTATTCAACACATCATTCCAAACATCATTCTACACTTACTTCCGCACATCATTCCACACATCATTCCAAACATCATTCCACAACATTCCACACATCATTCCACACAGCATTCCACACATCATTCCACACGGCATTCTACACATCATTCCACACATGATTCCACATCTCATTCCACACATCATTCCTCACATCATTCCACACTTCATTCCACATATCATTCCAAACATCATTACGTACATCGTTCCACACATCATTCCACACATCATTCCACACCACTTTCCACACATCATTCCGCACCTCATTCCACAACTCATTGCACACATTATTCAACACATTATTCAACACATCATTCCACACATCATTCTACACTTAATTCCACACATCATTCCTCACATCATTCCAAAAATCATTCCAAAACATTCCACACATCATTCATTCACAGCATTCCACACATCAGTCCATACCGCATTCCATACCTCATTCCACTCATCATTCCACACATCATTCCAGACATCATTCCAAACATAATTCCAGATATCATTCGACACATCATTCCACAACTCATTCCACACATCATTCCACACTTCATTCTAAACATCATTCTGCACATCATTCTACACAACATCATTCTACACATCATTCTACACATCATTCCACACATCATTCGACACAACATTCTACACATCATTCTGCACATCATTCTACACATCATTCTACACATCAATCGACATATCATTCTGCACATCATTCTACAAATCATTCGACACAACTTCATTCGACACATCATTCTACACAACATTATTCTACACATCATTTTACACAGCATGCTACAAACATCATTCTAAACATCATTCTGCACATCATTCTACATATCATTCCATACATCATTCGACACATCGTTATACACAGCATTCTACACGTCATTCTGCACAGCATTCTACACATCATTCTACACATCATTCTACATATCATTCTACACATCATTCTACATAACATCATTCTGCACATTATTCGACACATCATTCTAAACATCATTCTACACAACATTCTACACAGCATTCTACACATCATTCTGCACATCATTCGACACATCAGTCTATACTTCATTCTGCACATCATTGTACACTGCATTCTGCACATCATTCTACACATCATTCTACATATCATTCTGCACATCATTGTACACATCATTCTACACAGCATTCTACACATCATTCTACACATCATTCTACACATCATTCGACACCTCATTCTACACATCATTCTACACATCATTCTACACAACATTCTGCACTTCATTCTACATATCATTCGACACATCATTCTACACAACATCATTCTGCATATTATTCGACACCTCATTCTACACAACATTATTTTACACATCATCTACACAACATTCTATACATCATTCAACTGATCATTCGACTGATCATTCTACACATCATTCTACACATCATTCGACCCAACATTCTACACATTATTATACACATCATTCCACACAACATCATTCTACACAACAATATTCTACACATTATTCGACAAATCATTCGACACATCATTCTGCACATCATTCTACACATCATTCTGCACACCTTCATTCGACACATCATTCTGCACAACATTATTCTACATATCATTCTACACATCATTCTATACATCATTCGACTGATCATTCTACACATCATTTTAAAAATCATTCGACACAACATAATTCTACACATCATTCTACACATCATTCTGCACATCATTCTACACATCATTCCACACATCATTCTGCACGTCATCCTACACATCATTCTGCACATCATTCTGCACATCATTCTGCACATCATTCTCCACGTCATTCTACACATCAATGTACACATGGTTCTGAACAACTTCATTCTACACTTCATTCTACACTTCATTCTACACATCATTCTACACATCATTCTACACTTCAGTCTACACATCATTGTACACAACATTCTACACATCATTCTATATACATTCGACACATCATTCTACACAACTTTTTTGGCGCATCATTCTACAAGCATTATTCGACACATCATTCCACACATCATTCTACTGATCATTCTACATATCATTCTACACATCATTCTGCACATCATTCTACACCGCATTCTATCCATCATTCTACACAACATCATTCTACACAACATCATTCTACACATCATTCGGCATATCATTCTGCACATCATTATACACATCATTCGACACAACTTGATTCTGTTCATTATTCTGCACATCATTCTACAGATCATTCAACACATCATTCCACACAACATCATTCTGCACAACATCATTCTACATATCATTCTATACGTCATTCTTTACAACATTATTCTACACATCTTTCTACACATCTTTCTGTACATCATTCCGCACAACATCATTCTAGACATCATTCTACATATCATTATTCTACACATCAATCTGCACAGCATTCTACGCAACATCATACTACACATCATTCTGCACATCATTCTGCATATCATTCCATGCATCATTCGACACATCATTCTACACATCATTCTATACATCATTCTATACAACATCATTCCACACAGCATTCTACACGTCATTCTACACAGCATTCTACACATCATTCTACACATCATTCGACACGTCATTAAACACAACTTCATTCGACACATCATTCGACATAACATTATTCTACACCATTCTACACGTCATTCTATACATCATTCTACTGATCATTCTGCACATCATTGTAAACATCATTCTACAAAACATCATTCTACACATCATTCTACACACCATTCTACACATCATTCTACACATCTTTCGACAGATCAGTCAACACTTCTTTCTGCACAATATTCTACACATCATTATATACTTCATTCCACTGATCATTCTGCAAATTATTCTGAACATCATTCTACACAACATCATTCTACACATCATTCTACAGATCATTCTGCACATCATTCCACACAACATCAGTTGACACAACATCATTCTACACATGATTCTACACGACATGATGCACAACATTTTTCTGCACATCATTCTACACAGCATTCTACACAACATTATTCTGCACATCATTCTGCACATCATTCAACATATCATTCCATACATCATTCCACACATCATTCTACACATCATTCTACACATCATTCTTCACAACATCATTCTACACATCATTCTGCACGTCATTCTACACAGCATTCTACACATAATTCTACACATCATTCTACACATCATTCTACATAACTTCATTCGAAACATCATTCTACACAACATTATTCTACACATCATTCTGCACATCATTCAACATATCATTCCATACATCATTCCACACATCATTCTACACATCATTCTACACATCATTCTTCACAACATCATTCTAATCATCATTCTACACATCATTCCACACATCATTCTACACATAATTCTACACATCATTCTACACATCATTCTGCACATCATTTTGCACATCATGCTACACGTCATTTTACACAACATTATTCTTCACATCATTGTACACATCATTGTACACATCATTCTACACATCATTCAACACATCATTCTATATATAATTCTACACGTCATTCTACACCTCAGTCTAGATATCATTCTACACATCTTTATACTCATAATTCTAAACAACATTCTGCACATTATACTACACAACCTTCTACAGATCGTTCAACACATCATTACACACAACATCATTCTACACATCATCATTCTACACATCATTCTACACGTCATTCTACACAGCATTATTCTACACATCATTCTACACATCAATTCGACATATCATTCTGCACATCATTCTACACATCTTTCTGCACAACTTCATTCGACACATCATTCGGCACATCATTCTACACATCATTCTATACATCATTCTACTGATCATTCTACACATCATTCGACACTTCTATCGAAACAACATCATTCTACGCATCATTCTACACATTATTCTACACATCATTCTACACACCATTCGACACAACATCATTCTACACATCATTCTGCACATCATTCGTCATATCATTCCATACATCATTCGACACATCATTCGACACATCTTTCTGCACATCATTCTACACATCATTCTCCACGTCATTCTACTCATCATTCTACACATCATTCTACACATCATTCTGCACATCATTCTACACTTCATTATGCACAACATTTTACACTTCATTCTACAGATCATTCTACACTTCAATCGACACAACTTCATTCTACACATCATTCCACACATCATTCCACATCTCATTCCACACATCATTTAACACATCATTCCACACCTCATTCCACTCCTCCTTCCACAGATCATTCCACTCATCTTTCCACACAACATTCCACACATCATACCACACTTCATTCCACACATCATTCCTCACCTCATTCCACACTTCATTCCACACATCATTCAATACATCATTCTAAATATCATTCCACACATTATTCCATAACATTCCACACATGACTACACACATCAATCCACACATCATTCCAAACAACATTCCAAATATCATCCACCCATCATTCCACATTTCATTCCACACATCATTCAATACATAATTTCTCATATCATTCCACACATCATTCCACGCATCATTCCACACCTCATTCCACACCTCGTTCCACAGATCATTCCACATATCATTCCACACAACATTCCACACATCATTCCACACATCATTCCACACATCATTCCACACATCTTTCCACACTTCATTCCACACATCATTCCACACAGCAGTCCATACACAATTCCACAGTCATTCCATGTGTCATTCCATACATCATTCCACACATCATTCCACATATCATTCCACACTTTATTCCACACAGCATTCCACACATCATTCCACACATCATTCCACACCTCATTCCACATCTCATTCCACACCTCATTCCACATATCATTCCACACATCATTCCAAAAATCATTCCACATATCATTGCACACATCATTCGAAATATCATTCCACACCACATTCCGCACCTCATTCCACACCTCATTCTACGCATCAATCCACACATCATTCCACATTCATTCTACACATCATTCAAAACATCATTCCACACCACATTCCACACATCATTCCACACATCGTTCCACACCTCATTCCACAACTCATTCACACATCATTCCACACATCTATCCACACATCATTCCTCATATGATTCCACACATAATCCCACACATCATTCCACTCCTCATTCCACATATCATTCCACGCATCATTCCACACATCATTCCACATAGCTTTCCACACATCATTCCACAATATTCCACACATCAATCCACACATCAATCCACACATCATCCCACACATCAGTCCATACATCATTCCATTCCTCATTCCACACATCATTCCGCACGTCATTCCGCACATCATTCCAAACATCATTCCACACGTCATTTCACCTAGAATTCCACGCATCATTCCACACATCATTCCAAACATCATTCCATACATTATTCGACACATCATTCTTGGTATCATTGGACACATCATTGCATACATCATTCCACACATCATTCCACACCTCATTCCACATCTCATTCCACACCTCATTCCACATATCATTCCACACATCATTCCATAAATCATTCCAGACATCATTCCACACATTATTCACACATCATTCGACTCATCATTCTAAACATCATTCCACACCTCATTCCACATAACATTCCACACATCATTCCACACATCTTTACAGATATCATTCGACATATAATTCCACACATAATTCCACACTTCTTTCCACACATCATTCCTCATCTCATTCCACAGATCATTCCACACATCATTCAACACATCATTCCACACAGAATTCCACACATCATTCCACACATCATTCCACACCTCATTCCACATCTCATTCCACACCTCATTCCACATATCATTCTACACATCATTCCACAAATCATTCCACATATCATTGCACACATCATTCCACATATCATTCCACACCACATTCCGCACCTCATTCCACAACTCATTCTACGCATCAATCCACACATCATTCCACACTTCATTCTACACATCATTCAAAACATCATTCCACACCACATTCCACACATCATTCCACACATCGTTCCACACCTCATTCCACAACTCATTCACACATCATTCCACACATCAATCCACACATTATTCCTCATACGATTTCACACATAATCCCACACATCATTCCACTCCTCATTCCACATCTCATTCCACGCATCATTCCACACATCATTCCACATAGCTTTCCACACATCATTCCACAATATTCCACACATCAATCCACACATCAATCCACACATCATTCCACACATCAGTCCATACATCATTCCATTCCTCACTCCACACATCATTCCACACGTCATTCCGCACATCATTCCAAACATCATTCCACACGTCATTTCACCTAAAATTCCACGCATCATTCCACACATCATTCCAAACATCATTCCAAACATTATTCGACACATCATTCTTGATATCATTCGACACATCATTGCATACATCATTCCACACATCATTCCACACCTCATTCCACATCTCATTCCACACCTCATTCCACATATCATTCCACACGTCATTCGATAAATCATTCCAGACATCATTCCACACATCATTCACACATCATTCGACTCATCATTCTAAACATCATTCCACACCTCATTCCACATAACATTCCACACATCATTACACACATCTTTCCAGATATCATTCGACACATAATTCCACACTTCATTCCACACATCATTCCTCACCTCATTCCACAGATCATTCCACACATCATTCAATACATCATTCCACATATAATTCCACACATCATTCCACACATCATTCCACACAGCATTGCACACATGATTGCACACATCATTTAATACATCATTCCACACCTCATTCCACACATCATTCCACACAGCATTCCGAAAATCATTCCATACCTCATTCCACATATCATTCCATGCAACATTCCACATCTCATTCCACACATCATTCCACACATCATTCCACACATCATTCCACATCTCATTCCACACATCATTCCACACATCATTCCACACCTCATTCCACACATCACAGCACACAACATTCCACACATCATTCCACACCTCATTCCTCACATCATTCCACACCTCATTCCACGCATCGTTACACACATCATTCCACACATCATTCATCATATCATTCCACACATCATTCCAAATATCATTCCACACCTCATTCCACACATCATTCCACACCTCATTCCATACCTCATTACACAACTCATTCCACACATCATTCCACACACCATTCCACACATCATTCCACACATCATTCCACACATCATTCCACATCACATACCACACCTCGTTCCACACAAAATTCCAAACATCATTGCATACATCTTTCCATACATCATTCCACACCTCATTCCACACATCATTCCAAACCTCATTCCACAACTCATTCCACACATCATTCCACACATCATTCAAAACTTCATTCCACATCATTCCACACCTCATTCCACACATCATTCCACACATCATTCCACACATCATTCCAAACCTCATTCCACACATCATTCCACAACTCATTCCACACATCATTCCACACATCATTCTACACATCATTCCACACATCATTCCACAACTCATTCCACACGTCATTCCACACATAATTCAAAACATCATTCCAAACATCATTCTACACTTCATTCCACACATCATTCACACCTCATTCCACACATCATTCCACACATCATTCGACACATCATTCCACACTTCATTCCACTCATCATTCCACAGTTCATTACATACATTTTTCCAAACATCATTACATACATCAATCCACACATCATTCCACACATCATTCCACATATCATTCCACTCATCACTCCACACCTCATTCCACACATCATTCCACACCTCATTCCACAACTCATACCGCACATCATTCCAAACATCATGAAACAGATAATTGCACACATCATTCTACACTTCATTCCACACACCATTCCACACATCATTCCACACATCATTCCAAAACATTCCACACATCATTCCACACAGCATTCCAGACATCAGTCCATTCCTCATTTCACACCTTATTCCACACATCATTCTACACATCATCCACTCATCATTCCCAACATCATTCCACACCTCATTCCACATAACATTCCACACATCATTCAAGCCTTCATTCCACATATAATTCCACACATCATTCCACACATCATTCCACACATCATTCCACACCTCATTCCACACATCATTCCTCACATCATTCCTCACCTCATTCCATAGATCATTCCATACATCATTCAAGACATCATTCCACATATAATTCCACACATCATTCCACACATCATTCCACACAGGATTGCACACATGATTGCACACATCATTCAATACATCATTCCACTCATCATTCCACACATAATTCCACACAGCATTCCGACTATCATTCCATACCTCATTCCAGATATCATTCCATGCAACATTCCACATCTCATTCCACACATCATTCCACACATCATTCCAAACATAATTCCACACCTCATTCCACACATCATTCCACACATCATTCCACACCTCATTCCACACATCAAAGCACACAACATTCCACACATCATTCCACACCTCATTCCTCACATCATTCCACACCTCATTCCACACATCATTCCACATCTCATTCCACATATCATTCCACAGCTCATTCCACACCTTATTCCACAACTCATTCCACACTTCATTCCACACATCATTCCATAACATTCAACACATCATTACAAATATCAATCGACACATTCTGAACAGCATTCCAAATAACATCCACTCCTCATTCCACATATCATTCCACGCATCATTCCAGATCTCATTCCTCACCTCGTTCCACACATTATTACACATATATTTCCACACTTCATTCCACACATCATTCCTCACCTCATTCCACACATCATTCCACACATCATTCAATACATCATTCCTCATATCATTACACACATCATTCCATGCATAATTCCACATCTCATTCCACACCTCATTCAACACATCATTCCACACATCATTCCACACATCATTCCACACTTCATTCCACTCATCATTCCAAAGTTCATTACATACATAATTCCAAACATCATTACATACATCAATCCACACATCATTCCACACGTCATTCCACATATCATTCCACTCATCATTCCACACCTCATTCCACACATCATTCCACACCTCATTCCACAACTCATACCGCTCATCATTCCAAACATCATGAAACAGATAATTGCACACATCATTCTACACTTCATTCCACACACCATTTCACACATCATTCCACACATCATTCCACAACATTCCACACATCATTCCACACAGCATTCCAGACATCAGTCCATTCCTCATTCCACACCTTATTCCACACATCATTCCACACATCATTCCACTCATCATTCCCAACATCATTCCACACCTCATTCCACATAACATTCCACACATCATTCAAGCCTTCATTCCACATATAATTCCACACATCATTCCACACATCATTCCACACATCATTCCACACCTCATTCCACACATCATTCCTCACATCATTCCTCACCTCATTCCACAGATCATTCCATACATCATTCAAGACATCATTCCACATATAATTCCACACATCATTCCACACATCATTCCACACAGCATTGCACACATGATTGCACACATCATTCAATACATCATTCCACTCATCATTCCATACATAATTCCACACAGCATTCCGACTATCATTCCATCCCTCATTACAGATATCATTCCACACATCATTCCACACATCATTCCAAACATAATTCCACACCTCATTCCACACATCATTCCACACATCATTGCACACCTCATTCCACACATCAAAGCACACAACATTCCACACATCATTCCACACCTCATTCCTCACATCATTCCACACCTCATTCCTCACATCATTCCACACCTCATTCCACACATCATTCCACATCTCATTCCACATATCATTCCACAGCTCATTCCACACCTTATTCCACAACTCATTCCACACCTCATTCAACACATCATTCCATAACATTCAACACATCATTACAAATATCAATCGACACATCATTCTGAACAGCATTCCAAATAACATCCACTCCTCATTCCACATATCATTCCACGCATCATTCCACATCTCATTCCCCACCTCGTTCCACACATTATTACACATATATTTCCACACTTCATTCCACACATCATTCCTCACCTGATTCCACACACCATTCCACACATCATTCAATACATCATTCCTCATATCATTCCACACATCATTCCATGCATAATTCCACATCTCATTCCACACCTCATTCAACACATCATTCCACACCTCATTCCACACCTCGTTCCACAGATCATTCCACACATCATTACACGCAATATTCCACACATCATTCCACACATCATTCCACACATCATTCCACACATCTTTCCACACTTCATTCCACACATCATTCCATATAGCGTTCCATACATCATTCCACAAACATTCCACGCATCATTCCATACATCATTCCACACATCATTCCACATATCATTCCAAACTTTATTCCACGCATCTTACCACACAACCTTCCACACAGCATTCCACACCTCATGCCACATTTCATTCCACAGCTCATTCCACATATCATTCCACACATCATTCCACAAATCATTCCACACATCATTCCACACATCATTCCATAAATCATTCCACACCACATTCCGCACCTCATTCCACAACTCATTCCACACATCATTCCACACATCATTCAACACATCATTCCACACTTCATTCTACACATCATTCCAAACAGCATTCCACACCTCATTCCACACATCATTTAACACATCATTCCACACCTCATTTCACTCCTCTTTCCACAGATCATTCCACACATCTTTCCACACAACATTCCACACATCATTCCACACTTCATTCCACACATCATTCCTCACCTCATTCCACACTTCATTCCACACATCATTCAATACATCGTTCCACATAACATTCCACACATTATTCCATAACATTCCACACATCACTACACAAATCAATTCACACATCATTCAAAACAACATTCCAAATATCATCCACCCCTCATTCCACATTTCATTGCACACATCATTCAATACATCATTTCTCATATCATTCCACACATCATTCCACGCATCATGCCACACCTCATTCCACACCTCGTTCCACAGATCATTCCACACATCATTCCACACAACATTCCACACATCATTCCATTCATCATTCCACACCTCATTCCACACATCTGACCAAACTTCATTCCACACATCATTCCACACAGCATTCCATGCACCATTCCACTGTCATTCCACGCGTCATTCCATACATCATTCCACACATCATTCCACATATCATTCCACACTTTATTCCACACAGCATTCCACACATCATTCCACACATGATTCAACACCTCTTTCCACATCTCATTCCATACCTCATTCCACATATCATTCCACACATCATTCCAAAAATTATTCCACATATCATAGCACACATAATTCCACATATTATTCCACACCACATTCCGCACCTCATTCCACAACTCATTCTACACATCATTCCACACATCATTCCACACTTCATTCTACACATCATTCAAAACATCATTCCACACCACATCCCACACATCATTCCACACATCGTTCCACACCTCATTCCACAACTCATTCACACATCATTCCACACATCAATCCACACATCATCCCACACATCAGTCCATACATCATTCTACACATCATTCCAAACATCATTCCACAACTCTTTCTACACGTCATTCCACACATCATTCAAAACATCATTCCAAACATCATTCTACACTTCATTCCACACATCATTCCACACCTCATTCCACACATCATTCCACACATCATTCCACACATCATTCCACACATCATTCCACTCATCATTCCACAGTTCATTACATACATAATTCCAAACATCATTACATACATCAATCCACACATCATTCCACACATCATTCCACATATCATTCCACTCATCATTCCACACCTCATTCCACACATCATTCCACACCTCATTCCACAACTCAGACCGCACATCATTCCAAACATCATGAAACAGATAATTGCACACATCATTCTACACTTCATTCCACACACCATTCCACACATCATTCCACACATCATTCCACAACATTCCACACATCATTCCACACAGCATTCCAGACATCAGTCCATTCCTCATTCCACACCTTATTCCACACATCATTCCACACATCATTCCACTCATCATTCCAAACATCATTCCACACCTCATTCCACAAAACATTCCACACATCATTCAAGCCTTCATTCCACATATAATTCCACACATCATTCCACACATCATTCCACACATCATTCCACACCACATTCCACACATCATTCCTCACAAAATTCCTCACCTCATTCCACAGATCATTCCATACATCATTCAAGACATCATTCCACATATAATTCCACACATCATTCCACACATCATTCCACACAGCATTGCACACATGATTGCACACATCATTCAATCCATCATTCCACTCCTCATTCCACACATAATTCCACACAGCATTCCGAATATCATTCCATACCTCATTCCAGATATCATTCCATGCAACATTCCACATCTCATTCCACACATCATTCCACACATCATTCCAAACATAATTCTACACCTCATTCCACACATCATTCCACACATCATTCCACACCTCATTCCACACATCAAAGCACACAACATTCCACACATCATTACACACCTCATTCCTCACATCATTCCACACCTCATTCCACACATCATTCCACATCTCATTCCACATATCATTCCACAGCTCATTCCACACCTTATTCCACAACTCATTCCACAACTCATTCCACACATCATTCCATAACATTCAACACATCATTACAAATATCAATCGACACATCATTCTGAACAGCATTCCAAATAACATCCGCTCCTCATTCCACGCATCATTCCACGCATCATTCCACATCTCATTCCCCACCTCGTTCCACACATTATTCCACATATCTTTCCACACTTCATTCCACACATCATTCCTCACCTCATTCCACACATCATTCAATACATCATTCCTCATATCATTCCACACACCATTCCATGCATAATTCCACATCTCATTCCACACATCTTTCAACACATCATTCCACACCTCATTCCACACCTCGTTCCAAGATCATTCCACACATCTTTACACGCAATATTCCACACATCATTCCACACATCATTCCACACATCATTCCACACATCTTTCCACACTTCATTCCACACATCATTCCACATAGCATTCCATACATCATTCCACAAACATTCCACGCATCATTCCATACATCATTCCACACATCATTCCACATATCATTCCAAACTTTATTCCACGCATCTTTCCACACAACCTTCCACACAGCATTCCACACCTCATGCCACATTTCATTCCACAGCTCATTCCACATATCATTCCACACATCATTCCACAAATCATTCCACACATCATTCCACACTAATTCCACAAATCATTCCACACCACATTCCGCACCTCATTCCACAACTCATTCCACACATCATTCCACACAACATTCAACACATCATTCCACACTTCATTCTACACATCATTCCAAACAGCATTCCACACCTCATTCCACACATCATTTAACACATCATTCCACACCTCATTTCACTCCTCTTTCCACAGATCATTCCACACATCTTTCCACACAACATTCCACACATCATTCCACACTTCATTCCACACATCATTCCTCACCTCATTCCACACTTCATTCCACACATCATTCAATACATCGTTCCACATATCATTCCACACATTATTCCATAACATTCCACACATCACTACACACATCAATTCACACATCATTCAAAACAACATTCCAAATATCATCCACCCCTCATTCCACATTTCATTCCACACATCATTCAATACATCATTTCTCATATCATTCCACACATCATTCCACGCATCATTCCACACCTCATTCCACACCTCGTTCCACAGATCATTCCACACATCATTCCACGCAACATTCCACACATCATTCCACTCATCATTCCACACCTCATTCCACACATCTGTCCACACTTCATTCCACACATCATTCCACACAGCATTCCATACACCATTCCACTGTCATTCCACGCGTCATTCCATACATCATTCCACACATCATTCCACATATCATTCCACACTTTATTCCACACTGCATTCCACACATCATTCCACACATCATTCAACACCTCTTTCCACATCTCATTCCACACCTCATTCCACATATCATTCCACACATCATTGCAAAAATTATTCCACATATCATAGCACACATAATTCCACATAATATTCCACATCACATTCCGCACCTCATTCCACAACTCATTCTACACATCATTCCACACATCATTCCACACTTCATTCTACACATCGTTCCACACCTCATTCCACAACTCATTCACACATCATTCCACACATCAATCCACACATCATTCCTCATATGATTCCACACATAATCCCACACATAATTCCACTCCTCATTCCACATCTCATTCCACGCATCATTCCACACATCATTCCACATAGCTTTCCACACATCATTCCACAATATTCCACACATCATTCCACACATCAATCCACACATCATTCCACACATCAGTCCATACATCATTCCATTCCTCATTCCACACATCATTCCACACGTCATTCAAAACATCATTCCACACATCATTCCAAACATCATTCCACACGTCATTTCACCTAAAATTCCACGCATCATTCCACACATCATTCCAAACATCATTCCATATATTATTCCACACATCATTCTTGATATCATTCCACACATCATTGTATACATCATTCCACACTTCATTCCACACATCATTCCTCACGTCATTCTGCACCTCATTCCACAACTCATTCCACACATCATTCCACACATCATTCAACACATCATTCCACACTACATTCTACACATCATTCCAAACAGCATTCCACACCTCATTCCACACATCATTTAACACATCATTCCACACCTCATTTCACTCCTCTTTCCAAAGATCATTCCACACATCATTCCACACATCATTCCACACCTATTTCAACATCTCATTCCACACCTCATTCCACAT